>NC_049201.1:59776817-59944317 GCF_013347855.1 Anguilla anguilla | reverse complement strand
GCTAATTGTTCATAAGAGGCTGTACACTGAGGCACAGCATTGCAATAAAGTTTCAAGCTAAAAAAGGCTGCTGAAGTAAAAACATTCAGAAATTCAGCATTTAAGAAATCACTGTAAGAAATACTGTAACCATTGGTAATCTAAAAGGATTTGTTTCTGTGATGTATTGTACATTATGTTAATTGCTTAATAATTGTGATCAAATACATGGTACTTATGAATGTACAGAGCTTAATAAATCATACTATTTTTGTAGTCAAATGTTTGTGACAGAATGTTGAACGTTTCTCTGCTAACAGCCTGGGCAATTAGGCATAAAAGAATTAATGCCAAGCCAAGATTTATTAGCCAGTTATTTGTTGAAATCAATAAACCTTTTGTATTTATCTACATGAAATAAATAACATTTTTGGGGAGGGACATGGCTGCTGAATCCTAAAAATTTCATAAGCATCTGCTGACAAACTCCCACGAACAGCTGCAACACTGAATTTTATTCCAGAGTTTGTGGATCTGCTGAATGGTGTATCTGTGGCCAATTTTCCACCTTTCAGCATCCAGACCAGCCAAATGCAAACAGGCAGGGAGATGTACTGTACACAGTCATCCCTCACATAGATGACAGCTTTTCAGAGACAGATCATGTGTGTCATAGTATGTCTGCTGTTCCATTGACATTAGCCTGTGTTTCTTCTTCATCATCAAAGCCTGTTCAATCCTTACTTTCCACAGCAGACCTTGGGATAACATATAAACAACCTCAATTTTGACACGAGGATCCGTTCATTATTGTTGAAGCCCACCCTCCCCACAACCCCCTTGTGATTTCTCTGAATCTTTACAATTTCAAGCATGAAAAACAAGCTTTTGCTTTTAGAATTATTTTATGATCACTCTATCTGTCTAATACTTTATACTTTAATACTTTAATAATTTGATGGTCAGCATATTCATTGTGTTTAAATTGCTTTGTGTCAAGTTTTCATAGACTTTTATTTGAGCATGAATAAAAGAACAACAAAGAGAAAAAAGCACTGACTCTCTGTAAATTGAAAATAGCATTTTTTATAGAAAATGTGGAATTAAACATAATCCAAAGTGGATATTATACCATCAATGGCAACAAATCATTTAAACAAGATTTTGTATTGGCTGAGCCTTTGACACAATGCTTGTTAGGCAGCTGTAACCAGTGTTGCCAATTTAGCGACTTTGTCGCTAGATTTAGCGACTTTTTGACCTTCCCTAGCGACTAAAAATCTTATCTAGCGACTAGCGACAAATTTGGCGACTTCTCACAACTTTGGCAACCTCCATTCTCATTGTCGAGCAACAGCAAAAATCACCTTTCACCTTTCACTGGCGGTAACAATTCAAAGCATTTATAAACTTGCACAATTGCAGTTGCAATGACTGGATGGATAGTAATGCTGTGAAAACGTGTAGAACAGTACGAGAGGTGGCCAACAGATCAGTGTCAGTACATGATGCAGGCATTTTCATTTTATTTGAACTAATGATGTTGCTTTACTGATGTGCTGCATATTTTAAGTCGGCACTGAAACCTTTCACACATTTCTCTGACCTCACTGCAGTTTACTGAGTGAAGTGCACATGGCTAATACTGACTCAGTAATACGTTTCAGATGAAACCCATATTCAAATAATTACAAATTCCCTGTGCAGGAATTCTCAGCGGGAGGCTTAAGTTCAAATTCTTTTTACAGCCTTTTACTTCAGGTCTCCACATGTGGGACTTAATAACGGTTATTGCCCATCTAGGAAACAGAACATTTTGGACATTTTTGTGAGCTTGAATTACAGTATATTTGGACGAGATTTGTTGTTCACATAAGGATTGTCAAGTGTAGTGGAACAGCAAGTACATGGGAACCCAGCACAAACTGGAGAAAATAATCAAAGTAAAAATTCAAATGATATATGAATCATGCAATTAAATTTACACAAGCAAAGCTTTTTTAAATTAATACTTAGTAAAGAAATAATTTGGCACCCAACATGGGCCTGCATATATTTAATTCCCATCCTAATATGGAATGCTCAATCTGAAACTACAAACCCCAAGGTTTGCTGCTCCTTTCTGTTGATTATAGCCAAGCTTGCACAGAGTGGAATTAGAGGAAAACCTTTTATATGTGACTTTGCCATGCCGTCCATAGGTACCTGATTGGCCAGTGGGGGTCGCCAAAGAGGGATGAAACACGGCCCCCTAACCCAGGGCTGCCCAACCCTGTTCCTGGAGAGCTACTGTCCAGTAGGTTTTCACTCCAACCCTAACAAAGGACACCTAATTTGACAGCTAGAGATTGCCTCGAGCAGCTAATTAGTATACTCAGGTGTGCCAAATTAGGGTTGAAAACCTACAGGATGGTTGATCTCATCCATCCATACCCTGGGATGCAGTCGGCAATTGTGCACAGCCCTGTGGAGCTACCAGCCACAACTGGCACTGGCAAAGTCCGGATTCGATCTGAGGCAGTGTGGACAATATAGTTTTTAAAAAAGCAAACATATCTGAGAATTACACATTCATTTGTTGTTTTTAGTCCTGTGTTGATTGTGATATTGCATGATGTAACCAAATACTTATCAGAGATGAGAAAGAGATGCTGACATAAATTTATAACACTTTATTATCATTATCATGTGATCCCCTGTAAAGGGATGCAAGCTAAAGTTTGATTTGTGTTTATTTTAGTGCCCTAACTCAACTGTACAATTAAAGAGTGTCATTGAGAAAATGTTAATACTGTATAACAATTTTTTAAAATGTATTAAACAGCATGTACTGAGTTAGTTTCCTTTTATCAGTATTTGTAATGCATTTTTCTTCCCTGAATATTGTTATAAAAATCCTATTTGCTCTGTGTAACTCATTACTGGCTTGTGGGAGGTGATTCATAAATCAAAAAAGAAATAAGGCTAAAATGTCAGTAAGTTGCAAAAATAGCATTTTTTGTTTTTCTTTTTTATGTCTCCATGCCCAGGCAATAAGTTTTCATATGACACTGTTTCCCAGATTGTTTGATTCTTTATGAAATAAATGTGTACGTTTGGTATAAAACAAATTTAGGACTTCATCAGAGCATATGAATGTTTTGCAATTTCAATTGCCACAGGATCTTTCCACTGGTCCTTATCAAACAGTATTGATCTCTTCCCAAAGAAAAATGGTAAGGAAAACAATGAGGACATTTTGTTTTAATTTTCAACTACAGTATATGAATGAGTTTAACAAATTTGTGATCACATTGTTCACAAGTGCTGTTAAACATTTTTCACTGGTCTAACAACTGCCTTTACAGGTGAGTTCACAGGGCTTGCTGCCTTCCTCTTCGAGAAATTGCTGATGGTTTTCTGTAGGCTTCCTCCCTGCAGTTTTTGGGGGAATATTAGGAAGTCCTAATTGAGAAGCAGGACATTTCTTTAAACCAGGACTGCTCAACCCTGTTCCTGGAGATCTACCGTCCTGTAGGTTTTAATTTCAACCATAATTTGGCACGCCTGATCCTACTAATTAGCAACTCAATAAGATCTCTTGCTATAGAATGAGGCGTGCTTTGTTTGGTTTGGAGTGAAAACCCACAGGATGGTAGATGTTCAGGAACAGGGTTTGGCAGTCCTGCTTTAAACAGTATTTGAACAATTTTCTAATTGAAAATCACCTGATCAGGACCTTGAAAGACCGATTCTTCTCAAATATTAAACATTAAATATTATTTCATGTAGGAGTTTTGGAGAATCAGCCAAAAACGATAGCAATTGTCCATACTGTAATCTTAATAAAAGTCTGGTAATTTTTTTAGTTTGAATTTCCATTGTATTTACTTATTATGTATTTACATTTATTTACTTTTGCTTACACTACAAATATAATGAGTACAAGACCACTGAACATCTGTTGCTAAAACAGGTGTACTCATGTCACTTTAGTCCTAGCCAATAGGGCCGTGAGTGGAACAGATCCATCATGCCTTCTTTCAATCTTGAAACCCTACACACAATCTCTTCATTCCTTAACCTCCAGATGATTCTCCCTTCCCTGTGTGGTCTCTTCTCTCTGTCACAGTGCCTATCTGTACTGATCCCATGCTAACAGTGGTCAAATAAACTTCCCAAAGTGGTCAGGACAGCAAGATCTTTGGCTGTCTTCTGAGAACCACATCACAACCATATTTTTATGGTTTCATGGTTCTCTTCTTGGGCGTGTTATGGATGTAGTCTGTAGAATTGTACATTTGGTTAGCATGGTTACCATACACTAGTGCTTTAGTGATGTTGCAGTTTTGTATTCCTGAGACTAACACTAATGTTCTCCAGTTTGTTAGTTGCTCTAGATAAGAGCATCTGTTGAGTAAGTGTAATGTAAATGGTCAGTTATGAAGCACTCAGATCATAAAGTTAATACTATTTTACTTTTCTTCTGAAACTATTTCATTAAATAGGGTGCTGTAAAATATGAGTTACATAGATTTCAACAAATACTTTTTTCAAGTCCTGTGAGACCAAACATAGTGAATAATATAATTCAATGCATGTATGTATTAACGTATTTGCACAATGCAAGCATCCATTAAATTTATGTGTTTCAGGGTTCACTGACACTCAGTACAAATAACTGCACATACAAAAAATTAAGTTCTAAATTGAATAGTTTGGAATGAAGAAACTTGGCATGTGCTTTATGTATGATAAATATTTTTATTAATATTCTCTGGGGCAGGAATTTCCCCCCTTTTTAAATGCTAAAGAAAACATATTTAATTTAGAATAAACGAGCAACTTCAGAAGCCTTGAAGTTATTAAATAAAATGTAGGTCTTTGTTATTATGGATCGAAGTTTCTAAAACCATGTATCATCTTTATAATCTTGTTAAGAGCCTGTTAAGTCTGAAACTAAAACATTTCCCCATCAGAACGAGAGGACCAAAATATGGGATATTTGAAAGGAAAACCATCTCTCTCTCTCTCTATCTCTCTCTTGCTCTCTCTCTCCCTCCCTCCCTCCCTCTCTCCCTCTCTCTCTCTCTCTCTCTCTCTGAGCATCCAGTTCAGTTTGCTTTCCATTCAAGTCCGAGTCACACAGAGATCTAGGCAAACTTTCAGTGGCGCAGCAGCATTATGTGAAACTGGACTTGGGAGAGTAACCCCTTTGGATCTGCTGACCCCTTGTGCCCCTTCGCTGGGAACACACGGTGCCTCAGTGGTCCCTATAAATATTTATGGGACAGTGGAAGGGATTAAGGAATGTGTCCTCTCTGCCTATGGCTCCGCAATTCAAAGATGTACAAATACAGTCCCTTTGGAAGGACTATTGAAGCTGGAATTCAGAAAGACATAAAACGTATTCTCAAAATCTTAGCATTTCTTTTAATACCAGACGTGCTTTCACACAAGTTGATTATGCTTGTGAGGATAGTTGACTACGCAAATAGTACTGCTTGACCATGTAGTTCTAAATGTGTGTGTGCTAACTGTAACATAATGCATTGCATCACCAAATAATAAAACTTCAAAACTTGACTCATGTTTTAATACCATATAAGGCCTAATGGGAAGAAATTGTGGTCATGAGCAGTTTGAATGTTTCATGAAATTGTATCTGAGGCTTGCAAGTCATTAAAACTAAATTTTTATTACGCATATTTAAATGCAAGGTTACTTGAAAGAATGAGAAGGATATGAGGCAGTCATTAATAAGAGTCGGTGATACAACATCCAAGGTTGTAGTCTGTGTTAAGATATGCAAGACAAATACATGTCCAGACACAGGTTTGCCAAGCTATTTGTGTGTGTGTGTGTGTGTGTGTGTGTGTGTGTGAAAAATAGCAGGAGGACCACTGAAAAATAACACTTATGAGGCAGAAAACCAAACAATTTTCTCATAGTTTAACAAAGCTTTAGCAAACAGAGCTGCAGACAGCCTTAAACAGAACTGATAGGTAGATGCTGACATTGACATTGCTGCTGACATTTCAAAGCAAAGGCTGGGGTAACTAGTCATGCCTAGTGCTGGTTGTAAGTATGACTGGCTGTATTAGAAATATAACACCATGTCTCCAGAAATGCCCAAAAAGTTGAGGTTGAAAAGTTGAAAAGAAGTAATACATAAAGATTTTGACCATGGTCAACTGAAAGCTAAAGATTGAACACACTTAGCATATTTAATAATATACAGAAGAGAAGACAACTAATATTGTAGTAGGTATATACTTTCCCTTTCTTACAAGCATTCTCTCACACACACAGCCTCACTCTCTCATGTACACTTTTTCTTTTGTGTGCATGTGTGCTCATTCTATCCTGCTCTCTCTCTCTCTCTCTCTCTCTCTCTCTCTCTCACACACACACACACGCTCTCTCTCTTTCCCTCTCTCTCTGTCTCTCTCTCTCTCTCTCTCTCACACACACACACACTCACACACAGGCACACTTGCATACTGTACTCTCTCGCTCTCTAACATTCCTCTGCAGTCACTCAGTGGGGAAAGTGTAGAGCTGCTGTGTGTGAAGTCTCAGCAGTGCACGGCCCCCTCTGACTATAAACACACACAGAGGACACAGAAGGAGCAGAACGGGCTGAATGAAGGCAAACCCCTGCACAGCCTATGTGTGAAGTGTACATGCCTTTCTGTGGACAGACTGGAGTCCTGCTCCCAGCCTGGAACAGCTCACCAGTAGAGGAGAAGGGCAGCGATGTTCCACAGACTCAAACATCCCTGGACACAAGGCTCTATTTTGTCCAGTGGGACAAAAAGTGAAAACTCAAGGCTGATCATATGTGCGATAGACTTCTGATTCTGCTGGGGTTGTGAAAGAATTAAACTTTTTAAAGAGGAACTACCCAGGAACCACCTCTGTAAGGACCTTCCGTTTTCTCTTTGGCTCTGTGGCCACGAGACTGTGGGATATGTTTCCCTACCTCTGGCTGTGGTTGGCAGCCTTATTGGTAAGGGTGGCTGGTGTGGCAGAGGACCAGCACCCCAGCCCTGAGGGCACTGCTGGCGCTGGTAGCACCATTGGCAGCAGTAGTGGACGGCGCTACAACCGTATCCAGCATGGAGGTTGCACCTACACCTTCCTGCTTCCAGAGAATGAAGGCAGTGGAGCTCCCTGTTGGGATGGAAGGGCAAGGTCGAGAGCAGGGGGCCAGTACGATGGCAATGCTCTCCAGAGAGACGCACCACAGCCGGGACAGCACTTCTCTGAGCAGAAGATCCAGCGTCTGGAACATATCATGGAGAACTACACCCAGTGGCTTCAGAAGGTGAGAGAGAGAGAGAGAGATAGAGAGAGAGAGTATGTGTGTGTGTGTGTGTGCGATAGAGAGAGAGAGAGAGTGTGTATGTGTGTGTGTGCGAGAGAGAGAGAGAGAGAGGGAGAGAGAGAGAGAGAGAGACCTTAGCTAGTACCTTAGCAGTCTTTAGTTGTAAGTAGATGTGAAATCAGTTGCACATAATGACTTACAACATAGCGTATACAATAATTTAAAAACAAATAATTACAATGTAAAACTTTAGCTGAATATGGTCCTGAAGCGCCCATGAATATTTGCATGATAGCTGGATTATCATAGCTAGCTGGCTTGCTAGATAACAATTAATTTTGCTAATGTCAAAGCAAGCAAATGAGGTGAGCAATATTCAAAATTTCTTAATTGTGTCAATAAACTGTAGCTCCTGTTCTTAGTGTTCTTAATCATGCTGTAGGGCTGTATAAACATCCTTCGCACAGTTTTAAAACTAGCTTGTTGGGTCGACTCTTACTTTGATGCGTCTGCCAAATGCCTGTAATGTAATGTAATGTAATGATGCGAGCTAACTGGAAAAATCTCTCATATCTGCCTGCCTACTAAGAAACATAATGTTTCAGTTGTTGCATGTCCAATGAGGTGGACGGGGTGGCATTAGCTATATATGGAATTTGATTGGCCACCCCTATCTTTTATCCCAAAATAGCGCATTATCATTGGCTAATATAAATGTTCGGCATAGTGTGGCCCCCCAAACTGAGTCTGTGACCTCCCTGGGCACCCCATGAAGAAAATCCTGGCAACCCTCCTGTGTAATGTTAAGCTTGATTCACACTTGGCACTGTTCATTCATTGCTGACAAAAGCAGTTCAGATGTAATGACTGGTCTTGAAGGTTTTGCATTGCTGTCATGATGGTGTGCACACAAGGCTACTGGGAACAGATTTAAGGTTTCATACATGAGGACCTACAAGCTGAGTTCTTATTGTCTTGTCTCAAACTTAGCAAAATCTTGCAGAAACACGATGGGTCAAAAAGGAATGTGAAAAAACAGTTCTCTTGAGCTTTAAACCCATTAGCTGTTGCCAGGGCCGGTCTCGGATTTCAGTCTTGAACCAATTCACAAGAAGCGACTCAGTCTTTGAGTCGACTGACAAAATCAAACATGTTTGAAGTACTAAACAGTATATCCCCAGGGGACAGGACACCATACAGCTAGATGGTGCAGAGTAGTGCAGGTTAAGTGAGGTGAGAAGTGAGTGATGCATCTGTCTGTACAACACTACTGTAATACATTACATGGGCCTAGCCCAAACCATGATAAACGGCCCCGGACCTTTCCTCCTCCACAAAACTTTACAGTTGGCACTATGCATTTGGGCAGGTAGCGTTCTCCCGGCATTCTCCAAACCCAGATTCCTCCATCAGACTTCCAGATAGTGAAGCGTGATTCATCACTTCAGAGAACAGGCTTCCACTGCACCAGAGTCCAATGCTTGTGTGTTTCACACCACTCCAGCTGACGCTTGGCATTGTGCATGGTGATCTTAGGCTTGTGTGTGGCTGCTCGGCCATGGAAACCCATTTCGTGACGCTCCAGGTGAACAGTTCTTATGCTGAGGTTGCTTCCAAAGGCAGTCTAGAACTCAATGAATGTTGCAATCGAGTACAGACGATTTTTACGCGCTACGCACTTCAGCACTTGGTCCCATTTTGTGATCTTGTGTGGCCTATCCTAGACGTTTCCACAATAACAGTGCTTACAGTTGACCGAGGCAGGTCTAGCTGGGCAGAAATGTGATGAACTGAATTTCTGGAAAGGTGGCATCCTATGACAGGGCCACGTTGAAAGTCACTGAGCTCTTCAGTATGGCCCGTTCTACTGCAAATGTTTGTCTATGGAGATTACATGGCTGTTTGCTTGATTTTATGCACCTGTTAGCAATGGGCGTGACAGTAGTAGCTGAACCCTCTAATTAGAAGGAGTCTTCACATACTTTTGGCCAATGTATTGTATATTATGTTTGATTTGTTCAGCTCATTCAGACTTACGTGACCCATACTTTACAGATAATCCATATACTGTATACTGCTACAAAGGTATGAAAATGCTTCTGGATGATTACTTTGCTGAAAGGGTACAATGACAGTGGCTCATCTGGTATCTACAATGATACGGTTAACGAGTTGCACTCGTTGACACAAAACGCGCGTTGTAAATTGTAATTCATTATGGATGCATTTCCACAGTCCAAATTTCATTAGCATTTGACTGCCAGAAGCAGTGATATTTTTATTTCTTTGAATTTGTATGAATTTTTCAATATGAAATATGTCAAGATGAGCTGTGTAGGCCAATAGTGAATTGTAATAAAACTTGCAGCGGTCAGAAATAAGGCCCAGTTTGCCATGGTGTCGGAACTAGTCTGCAGACCTGAGTGATGTGCTGATGTGGGCCTGTATACATTTAAACTTAAGAGAGCACTAAATTTGGGCTTCACAGAATAATGTCTGTGATAGCAATTTTTATTGAATTAACAGGTATACTTACATTTACTAGACATTCAAAGGAAAACCCATTTTTTACAAATAGCACAGAAAACATTTAAGCCTATAACACAGCCAGGATATCGATGTTTCATAAGTGGCAAGAAACAGACAGAGATCAACTAAGTGTTCCGTCTTGTATGACACCAGATGGTAGTGTGATGAATGCTGAACAATTTGCGTGATGACCGCTAATAATATTCCTCCCTTTCTCCCTCCTATTTAAGCTAAGCTGAGCAGCTGAATTGACACTTGATTTTACTTGATTCCTTCTTACAAAAACTGTGACCACAATTCTCTTTGTGTATTTTTAAGACTATTGAATTAAGTGTTTTTTCCTGGTAACTCCTTTGTAGATTAACATTTTAGATCAAAAAGTTTAAAAGCATTACAAATACCATCTGCTGTTTTGGATGGAATTCCTCATCTTATCCCTAATAGACTAAAAGGCATGATTACTTTAGAATGGCACCTAATGTTTAATTGTTTTAAAAATGTCCATACTTTTTGTTCACTTTTATTGTGAGCAGTACGGTGAAACCTAACCCAGGCATGGTGTATCTCTTCAAAAGCCAACGGACAGGCAGATCAGCATCTTTGCCGGTAGAAAGATGCTACAGTGACAATTTTGCTGCATGATGATGCTTCATGAAAAGAGATACTACAGCGCAGTTGTCTTTGCAATGTGAATGCTTTAATACTGAGAAATGTAAACATCAAAAGTGAAAAAATCTGTTTGGAAACATTTACTGAAAGTTTGTCCAAGACAATAGATCTGAATTAGATTTATTAACTTTGACTTCAGACTGTGTATGGAGATTTATTTCCATTTTCATGCCATGATTTTTGTAAAGAGAGAGAGAATGCATATCACTGTAAAAACCAACAGAATGCTATTCATTTTTCACTATTGATCTGATTTATGGCTGTTTGGAGATTTAATCTAGACCACAGACATCTATGAATAACTTTTATATTTATTTTTCTGACCATAAAAAAAAAGTTGTGTAAGTCGCTCTGGATAAGAGCGTCTGCTAAATGCCTATAATGTAATGTAATGTAATGTAATAAAAGTCCAAGTGGTCTGTGGAGATTATAAAGACTTCTGCCATCACTGCTAATCTCTCAATGGCTGTTCTCTCCAGGCCTAGATATCAAGCTTTTTTTCTCCCAGCTTAAAATACAGCAAAAGCAGCTCAGTCATACATGACAGAACTGGAATGTGTGACCACACACCCAGTAAAAACTCCCCTGAAACAGTTCCTGTGGACATCAAAAGCAACTTCCACAAACCTGAATGAAGTCTGAGCTTCAGCAACAGCTAAAGTATTTCACTCAACAAAAGAGTTGCTTTCCTAGCCAGTCCGTTCATCTCAACCTTGTGCAATGACTGCCAGTCAAACTGGCTGTGGAGAGAAACCTCTTTGTGGACAGCAGGCGACTTATTGTTGGTGCAGCGATAGCAATTGACGGCTCACTGTGCGCTTACACAGATAGTGGAATGAAAGCACGCAGCCGCCTAAGAAGAAATGTGTAAGCGGCGGACTTGTGTCCGCTCATTTTACAGCAGGTAGCGGCCTGAGCACAGACACCGATCCTGTTATTGTTACATTACGTAACGTATTTGCTCAGCAGACATCCTTATCCAGTGAGATTTACAGACGCTGGTGTATTTAAGACCTGTGGGGGGGGGGGGGGGGGGGTCATCTGAAAACTGTGCAGTGCTGTGTTTGCCATGCCTTGCCTGGGAATCATGCCAGCCTTCTCACTTTCCTTGGAATACCGCGGACGCTGCTGTCATGGTTAATCGGAGATAATGCTTTATGAGTCTCTCCCTGCCTGGCTCCTTCCCCACTTACACCGTACAAAACACGTGCGTGCACTGGTGAAAAGATGCAGTGAGGGTTGCTATGAAAGCTTCGCCTGACAGTAAGTCAAAGGTCTACTTAACACAACAGAGCGAGAAGAGTGGGCCTCCATTAGCTGATACAAGAGCCCCAAAGATGTTGCCATCATTTCTCTTGGTTTTGTTTGCATCGATTTTTAGCTCTTATAGTTCTTGATAATTATTGCAGCTTGTCGTGGTTATCGCGGTATGTGATAGCTATGAAGTTTTTGGTGGTTACTGCAGATGCACTAATACAGAAACCTAACAAACTAAACATATATTACTGTGGCTACACATAGCAATGCTTATGGGAATTAAAGTTGATAAATTCCCAAACTCCTTTCTGTTATGCTTCCTGGAAATGTGTGTGAGCCCTATACACATTGAATGGTGGTCATATAAAAATTAAATCAAAAAAGTGTTTTTACAAATTTATTATTTATGTTTTACAACAGGTATGCTCATTTGTGTAAGGTGTAAGATGATATTGTAAATGTGATATTTTTTAAAACCCCACAGAGAGCCAACACTGTGGACAGAACTACATTTTTTGATAAAATAAATAATTAAATAGGTGCGTCAACGTTCTTGCAACAACAGCCGCCCGTGCAACCCTGAGTCTGATTAATTTTGCTGTCACTATGGCAAGGGGACTTCAAAGGGACCTATTGAGACCCAGCGCACCAGAGCCTTAATGGAAGCCTTGAAAGGAGCCAGGGTTTCTCATTTCCTACCATTTGAAATGGTGGAACAAAAAAAAAAGATGTAATGCTGATCTGAAGAAGGTATTCAACTGTAATGTGGTTAAACTTTTTTGAAAGTGGGTAGGATCACTGAGGCTGTTGTGGCACTCTGTCTCTCTCTTTCCCTCCAGTTCCCAGGTTCCGCAGTACTCGTTCCCTCTGTTCTCTTGTCCTGGCTAATTAGAGGTATAATCAGCAATGGCTGGGTGCCACAGACTTGGCTTTGTGAGTTTCATCATTGTGGATTCTGAGATGGAGCCAAAGGGACACATTGCACTTGACCCCAGTGAGATCACTCTCTCTGCCAGCTCCATCAATGTCATGTAGTCTTTGCATCACATTGGTGGGATGTGTTCAGTGACTGAGTGTGGAGTAGTGATGAGAGAACTCAAGCTCTAACTAAAGCCTACAGCGTTCAAAGACAGAAAGGGGGCCTCACTGTGTGGATGTACAAACATTGTCATGACAATTTGAAATAGAAATTGTTCTTTTTTAAATTTAAAACAAAAAAGTTGCATTTTAATTTAAACTCAGCTGATTGATTCAACTAATTACCTCTTCAACCAAGGCATTGGTAAGTAGAATCAGTGTTTCAGTGCTGAGCTAAAACAAAAACCTGGACCCACACCAACCCTTTTTGGATAAGATTGGACACCCCTGCTTTTTCAAATTCCTTCAGATCCATCTGTGCTTGTGGACGGCCCTCTTCAATTCAAACTGCAATTTTGCAATAAAATCAAATCTGGAAACTTGAGATGGCCATGGAAAAATAATAAATGTGTGGTCAGTTTACAATTTAGTAGTTAATTTTGAAATACACTTGTGATCGGTCCATTTGCGGCAGATGGATCTAAGTACCAGGTTTTTGGCAAAAATGTATTGCCATCTGTTGGAGTTCATGATTCCATGGACCTTAGGAGCATGAAATAACTACCTCATAATATCAAAGATCCACGACCATGTTTCACAGGTATGATTTTCACTTCAACATAAGTGTCCTACTTCCAATGCCAAACCCGCTGCTGGTGTGTGTGGCCAAAAAGCTCAATTTTGAATGACTTCTCTAAGCATACAGCCTGGCTCTGATCAGAGGTCCTGAATGCCTTTTAACAAACACCAGTCACTTATTTTGACTTCCCTCAGCTGTGGCTTTTTCTGGCAACTCTTTTCTGGCAACCCAAAAAGCTTACTGGCATAGAGGCAGTGTTTATGATAAACGCTGGGACATTGTATCTCCAAGTTTTATAGATCTCCAACTTGCGCTTGAATTTTAATTTTCCTCGCTGTGTGTGGGGGCAAGATGCATTTGTGTCGTCTTTCAGGTTGGTTTACCGCTCTTCATTATTGACCTAATAGTGGAAAGTTATATCTTTTTAAAAATTGTTCATGATTTTTCACCATTTTCTCCAAATTTGGTGGGCAGTTGTAGCATACAGATATTCAGTTCTGTGAGTACTGCCGAGAATTTGCTGCTACCCAACCCCATCAGTCGTTGGTAGGAAGGCGGTCACCTGGTCTCCTCCGAGGCGTGACTCTGTGATTCTGACACCTCACGAGGCCGCTTTGTGTGCAACGATTCTCCGCGTACCCCCCACCCTCCCCTGAAGCGGCCGTCCAATTTTGCCGCTCACTCAATGCACCAACCATAATTGGATCAGGAATATCCAATTGAATTTATTTGTAACCATCTCCTGACTTGGTAAAGTTGCCAGTCCTTTGTCTTGTTTCACACTCCGCGACCAAAATCCATGTTCACTCGTTGCTGAGTCTCTTTAGGGGAGAGCGTGCCAGGCAGCCTACGTGTTCTTCTCACACTAGGTGGTCTGTGAAAGTACAGGTACATCAAAGCCCTGTGTCATATCAGGGTCGTTTCAAATTCATCTCTGCACACTAACATTTATGGAATGAGGAAGTAGGGAAGTATTTGCTCCATGCTTCCTGTAGCCTACAGTTCGTCAGCTGTGAGAATTAAATCAACATGACCGCTGTAAACTCGAGTGAACTTATGTGACTAAAGAATCACAAGATAATGTTTAATGTGAGATTATCAACATAGCTGTTTTCAGACTAATTGGATTACATAAATTTTACATTGCATCAGAGTACTGTTTGTGAGGCTAATATACATGTTTCACAAGAGACTAGTTAGCTGTTAGCTTACTTGCTGTTACTGCAAGCTTGTATAATGCACTCTTGATTTTAAATTGATTGGCTTTCCATGAACAGTTTTTGAATGCACGGATGCTGCTCAATTATGTCTATAAATTGTATCATATATAATAAATAAATAAAAAACACTTCAATCAAGTTTGGACAAACAAGTGGGTTTTAATCTCAAAAATCTGTGAAAGATCTTTTGCAGGCAGTGCGCTGAACAGTAACTATTGTTCTAATTGTGTTCCAAACAACCTGCTCTGTGACCCTGGTCATGAATAAGTGGGTTAGATAATGGATGAATGGATGGGCAGTAGCAGCAAAAAGATTATCTGACTATTAACGTAAATTTTGTGGCTTGCTGAAATGACCTAACTGCTGCCATTCGTTTGGGAATCAAGGAGTTATTGTGGTCACTGTTGTGGCCATTTTCTGTCTGCCACAGACTATATTTTAAGTGTATAGTTAATGTTAGTAAATTCTCATGCTTAATGTAATGTGTGCACTGCCTGTTTCTCCCTTGACATTCCCTTGACTTGTATTTCCTCTCTCATATGCGCATCCCAAGTTTCATTTCTTGCGCCAATTTATTACTTTGCCTGTTCAAGAACCGAAGTCCTTAAATGTAAGATTTCTGAGTCCACAGTGTCCCTTAGGCAATGGGAAACACAATTACTTTTACAGTCCTTGAAAGAGGTCTTTCATAACAGTAAAGAGAGGGGACCCCTGAGCCCCAACTATTATCAACTGAAACCTCCCTGACACTGAAGTACAGCGAATGGAAGAAACACAAAGCAGAGTGTCCTGATGAATATTCTGTCTTCATTCATTGCTGGCTTTATATCCACTATTTCTCAAGCCATGGTTTAGCCTGCCATCAAACACACATGTACACACACATATGCACACACACACACTCTCTCTCTCTCTCACACACACACACACACACACACACATATGCATGCGCGTGCACACACCCGCATATAAGTTGCAGTTATAGTTCTATTCAATGCTCTCCTTTCATTGCTGCACAGTTGCCAATGACGGGAACCTTATGTGTATTTTTTCTGTGAACTGCATAAAGCATGAGAACGTAATTTGCTCAGCTAATTGTTTTAAATATAGCCTGTAGCGAACAATAAGGGCTACAAGATTTTGTAAAGAAGTAGAATTGCACACATGTAGCAGAAGGACACAGTGTGAGGATTTAATCCAAACAAAGCTGGTGTATCATCTCTTATGGTTAGTCATGGGTCTTGTTGGTTTTCAAAGTTTCAGTTAATTTCATTTGAATGCACTGTTATCCAATAGGATAAAATGGGCTTTCAAGCTGGTTTGATTGCTCCTTTTTGGTAGTTGATAGCTCCACACAGATTTTGTGTTTTTAACCCAATTTCACTAGTTAAGAACTAACAGTAATGGTTTTTGTAAAGCTAATATACCCAACCCTACTGATTATTGTGCCCAATGCATTTAATTAGCACGTAAATTTAGCTAAATTCTTGCTAATACTGTTAATTTAGCTAAATGTTTGCTAATACTGGCTGTATAATTAAACGTACCTTTGATCTGAGAAAATGATTTAAAGGGGTGCTTTTCAGGTCTGGCTTTAGTCATGTTCATAATGCAGTCTGAGATTTTATACATAGGAATGCTGCTCTAATGTATCCAGAAACCAGATGACCAGTGCACTGTCATGCATCTTCGTGCTTAACAAACAGTGTTTTTGGCATAGTAAATGATATGGACAGCAAGCCAAATTGTGCATTCCAAATTGAATTCTACACTGTTTAATTTTAGGTGAAATTACTTGGCTTCATCTGCCAGAACAGTTTTATTTGTATGGACTTTGATTAAAGTGTACAGTCAGATTTCAGTTCTCATGTTAAGTTGTACATTGCTCTTGGAATACACACTACAAGGTGAATATGCTTCCTAATCTGTTGGCAGTGATATTTATGACTCCCATCTGATGCCAGATTTATTATACAGTATCAGAGTCAGCTGCTGGCATTAAAGGTCTATGCGGCTGTGTAGGGCCCCAGGAATCCATGTGCCGTGTGTTCCACGGACAGTTTTAAATGTCTTTTATTTATTTTTTGAAAGAAATTTTATTTGTACAGTATTCACAGGGTGCAAATAGCTTTTGTTCTTATGCCGATTTATCAGTCCACGATTGCCAAAAACCCACAAAAACTATGCCTAAAACGGTACAAATGCTTATGCCTGGGGTAGTGGTAACCTAAACGTACATAAAAGTGTACCCCTAGCCAGCAATACATAAATCATTTGTACCTTTTTTGCTTGTAAAAGGTACTTATTAGTACTCAAATAGAACATTATTGTAAATTCTGCGTACCTTTGTGAAATTGTAACTCCAATGTACCTTTATTTCTGAGACTGAACAACATCACTTCCAGCATAAACCTGATTTGACTGGGGTGCTTGCAATCCAGTTAAGCTAAATTCTGCTTAGCTTCAGTTGTCAAGCTGGTGAAGGCTTTTGGGTACTATGACTGCTGGCAATGACTGCAGTATGATGATTAATTTGCTTTGGACAACAGGTTTCTCCATAGGGGTTTGGTAGTGATGCCTTCAAAGTTTTGCATGTTAGCTGATCAATGCGGTTGTATTGATATTTAAGAACATGCAGCCTTTTTGGAGAGGGTATTTGGTCTTTGTATGTAATAAAGCTTTGAATCAGTTTTGTAAACTTTGTTTAAACTGTGCTAACTAGAGATGTATTCATTTGTATAGCTGCTAGTATGGACATGAAACTTTGTGTGTGTGTGTGTGTGTGTGTGTCCGTGCGCGTGTGCATGTCTATGTGCGCATGTGTGTGTTTGTGCATTACAAATGAGCAACGCGCATGAAATACACAGTGCAATTCATGTTTTAATTTCCTGTTTGGTCAGGAAATTTACTGGAGCCAACCATCAGTCGACCATAGCAACCACATGTTCTCATTATCTCAAATAACAAAACCTCATTGTGTGATTCCTTTTAAAAAATTATTTATTTTGTGGTCTGTGTGGATATTTCAGACTGATAGCAGTCGATTTGGGTCCTGACTATGCCGATTCACCTCTTTTCTTGTCTTAAGATGAGGTGGTCCAGACCAAATGCTCTATGTTATGTATGGAGCACTTTCAGTAAGTGTTACATAGACCAGGTCTGACCACATTGTCTGTGGTACTGCTGAAAAAGGGATGTATGTGGCATTTATTTTGACGTGAAAAGTAAAACGCATGTTGCTTTTACAATAACAGGAAGGCATTCCAGCTTTGATGCACTTTAAAAGCAGTAAACATTAAACCGTACAGCGGCCACAAATTTCAGAAATCATTTAAGCAACTGCACTCCAAGAGGACATTCTGCAACATTTTTCATCCTCCACTGACAAGACTGACATAAAGCAAGTATGTATCTGTCAGGTCAGTGATTTTAACAGAGACAAATTATCACAAATAACTAAGTGAAGTCCCCATTATGGTTCTATGATAGGCTAATGCATGTCAAAGCAAAACATCTACAGGGCACTAAATTTGATTATGCCACTGTCAGGGCCATGCATTCTTCTTCAAAAATACTAAAATACTTCATGATCCAAAAGACTCGAATTACTCAGATTATGTGAGACTGAGGGCCCTGACTTGGATTGTGCAGTTTCATAAATGTATACTGCTGGAGAGCAGTTCAGAGTAATTCACATATAAAGGGTACAACAACTGTGCCCCCTTGTCAGAGAACATAATAATCCAAAACCAATACAGCATATTGCTGCCTCTCATGATAACTTTTATACCACCATAAGTTAAAAGTTAATCATCTAGGCCAGTCCATAAGCTTCAGATATAACTGAAGCAATTCATATAATGATGGTCTTTAAAAAAAAAAGAAAAAGAAAAGCATAACAGTATTGTTGTTTGCCAGTATAAGTGTGGCACTATAACAAACTCCTGTAAATGTAACTGACTGAAGATTAACTAAAACTTTATTTCTAACACTTTTATGTCATCAAACTGATCCAGATCATCAGATACTTATTGCCTGCCATTGGAAAGGCTTAATCCATGTTTTTGAGTGTGTTGAAACTGTACAAAAACTCACTTCCCATGTACAGTGTTGCTTCATGTCAAAAGTATGTCTCTGACGTATGCATCTGGCTGCACTACGTTTAATTGAGAAAGCAGTCGGGTAAAATTTATTCATAAATTTTTTCTGCAATTCCCAAATGTGAATTACCTTTTGTTTCATAAGTATTTTAGAAAAGCCTATTTCAGCATAAAATAAATACTCATACCAGATTCTGTTCACGTTGCTGTCCGAAATTTATGCAATTTAATGTCTGGGTGAATGTCTGGATGCCCTTTTGCTATTTCTTGCTGAATTTGCACTTTTCTTTCCACATGTTATAACACTTGAGGGATTTATTTTTATGCTCCTTCTAACACTTGAATCAAACAGCATGTGGAAACTGCCAGTTTAGAGTCGGCTACAGAGCTTTATAAACAATTCCACATATGTCTAAAGTGCAGGGCTCCTACTGCATCAACTTGGTAGCTGATAAAAAAGCCCCTTCAGTCTCTACCTTGGGCCATGATTCAGGCTCCAGCTCCAGGTGCTCTGATTCCAGGACTCAAACAACATGAATTCAGCCGGAAGTCTTTATATTGACTGCTATTCCTCTGCTGGGTTTGTACTTTCAGTCCTAGTGGTTTAACTTAATTACTGGGGAACTCCTAACTCAGTTTGAGAAGTGCAGTTTGTTTTGATTGCCAAGTCGATATGATAAAGCATAGCCTATATCCACATGGTCGCTACCATAACATAAATGCGCAGGTCAGAAGACTTTTTTTGAAAAACAAGTCATTTTTGCTTGCTTTCACACAAAAATCAAATGTTATGAACATTTTTGTAAAACAGTAAACACAACTCTCTATACAAGACAAACATTTCAGTAAATATACTTCAACAATCAGCAATACTATTTTACTATACTATACTACATATATACTTATATACTATACTACAGCAATCTGGTAAATGGACTGCATTTATATAGCTCTTTTATCCAAAGCGCTTTACAATTGATGCTTTGAATCTTACTTCCATAACTGTAATTCTGTTCTACATGTGGGCAAAATTGTTCAATCAACAAGCCGCACTCATGCATAAAACAAATCTTGTGTGTCATCTTGTACAATTGTACTTGTTCTAATGAAAAGTGACAGATTTACGTATTCACGTATTTAATAGCGTGATTGTACCCCCTGGAACAGAAAGGGCTGGTGAGGCCAGGTATCCCACATTTTCAGGCAATGTGCAATAAGCTTTCCATCTCTAACCTCATAAGAGAATGGGTTGCTGTCCACCCACAAATATAATCCCTCATTTCAGTCTAGTCTCAAGACTGACCAGACTGAATGGACAGACTTGATGCTATTCTGTAGTAAACTTTTTAGTAGCACATTTTTGTTGTAAGTTGGTGCACTTTACTTTTGTTCACTGGTGTATTTATAGAATCAGTCAATGAGTAAGGAACAATGGAATACAGTTATGTAAAACATTTTGTTATAGTATCTTCTTGCCTTCGAGTGAAATTCTTGCTGCTCTGCTCTTCAGTACATTCAGCTGAGGAAACAAGAATACAACCCATGCTGTGATAAAATGTTTGCTTGCCTTTTACAGTACATGCTGTAATTTCAAAAAAACAAAAACAAATGGTCCACACGTACATACAGTGCATGAGTGTATGCACCCAGGGCTAACCCTGTTGTGGTTTTGTTGTGTTTGGTGATCATTAGAAATACATTTTCTTGGTTGAATCGATTTAATTTGTCTATTATGAGTTAGCTGATATCGAGCTTGGTTCATTAAAAATGGTTAATATTTGTGAAACCCGTTAACAAACATAGAACACGTAAGTGTTTTCCCAGGCATACCTTTATTATGTTAATTATATAATACATCTCTATATTATTATGTTTTCCCTTTTCATCATTAATGAGAGTATCCCCACTCTCAGGACCAAAAATGTTCTCTTGTCCATTCAAAATCAGGCCAAAGCTTCATGCTATATAATGATGAGACGGAGACTGAATATGTGAATACTGAGGTCAGTTGTAGTTCTACCTGTGTTGAGACAATAGAGAATTTGTTTGTTTTCTTGGTATAAGCATTTCACTTCCATTCCTGTGACTTTAATTTATGGATTGACTACAGACCATAACAAAATTGGTAAATTCATAGTGTATTCATAAGCAGAAAACAACTGAAAAACTGTTCAATGCCTCATGACAATCAAAGATTTATATGTACATTTGTTTTTTCTCCACCTGACTATAACAATATCTGACAATGATTGCACAAATAACAGTAAGGCCAATGGCATGACTATGAAAATAGGTTAACCTGTGGCCAGGATCCCTGTTAAAAAATCTATTTTTATTGGAAAATTTGATTTTATGGGACTCAATTCAATAAATGCATCACTCTTACTATTTACCCAGACCTTTAGAGGGAGAGTTTTACTGGAGAATGCAAGGATACCCAGATACCAGATCGGCAGTAAATGTTCTCTTAGCTATTTCCTGTCCCTGGCAGATTCAAATTATATGTCATTTTTTTCTTTTTGATATCAAATTCAAAACCTCAAAAATGTATTATTTTATTGCTTTCAGAGTTAGTGGAAATGATTCACTTATCCTCAGCTATCATAGTTTGAATAGCTGAGAAGATGTAAGTCAGGAAACCGAGTTGAGAAATTTCCTCATGTGATACATGCGGACTTAGAAGAGAAAGTATATCTGCACACTTCGTTTTTTTTCTGCTCCCAAAGTGATTTATTGGTACAGCGTTTCGACCTCAAAGGTCTTCGTCAGGTACATCGACCAGAACATGTGACTAGACATGCGGACTTGACCACAGTAACATGACAGCACTCTTTTCATTATTCCTAACATTCACAGCACGATGTTGAAATACCAGCAAAAACAACTCAAACAACAGCAACAACAAAAACAACATAAAAATAATTATTACCAATGACACTTTATTATTTCAAACAAAAAAAATGCATGTCCCTAAATAGTTGATCAACCAAATAGTTATTAAAATTAATAAACGAATAACTATTTTCAAAAGCATACTTTACCCACTAAGCCGCGTTTCCACCGCAGGAACTTTACCCCGGAACTAGGAACCTTTTGAGGAACTCAAACTGCGTTTCGACCGCAGGAACTAGGGTCTAAATTTAGTTCCGGGGGCTTTATTTTACCCCCAAAAAAGTTCCTGCTCGGGCGGTAGTACTTTCCAAAAGTACCGGAACCTTTGGGGTGGGGCGCAAGCGCTGAAAATTTCTGATTGGTCGACTACTTGCAGTGTTTTATTTCAACCGCCATGTTTAAAAATCTGCAGCCGCAAACCGATTTATTTTCATAATAACTTCAAATCAAACTTGTATGTTATGCGGCGCAGTAGCCTAGTTTTGGTTATAGCCTGCCAACGTCTTGGAATTATAACATGTGCTCTTCTGTTCTTTTCTTGCTTTAGTATTCGTTTTATAAAATGCTAAGCATTCGTGCTGGGACAGCATATTACGTACCAAAACATTCAAACGAATTAATTCGGTTGCTGAATATTTTCTTCCGGATTTTCTTTGTTAGCCCGTTGTAATTGACTCAAAACGTTTGATACAGTTATGTGAGGTATGCGGTAGTTCTGTGTAATTCACATTGGTGATACAGTAAAAGCAAACTGGAAATCACCTTCCGCACTTTTTGTCAGGGTAATTCTAGTAATCGTCCCTTTTGCTTTTTCAGACTGCCGTAATTTTACTCTGCCATTCTTCAATTCCACAAAAAGACCAGGAAGACTATGGACTAATTTATGGTGCATGGTTCGCATCTGGAGGGCACACTTCACTGCTCGGCTAGCAGTAACTTCAAAGGAAAGCAAACGGTGGCTGTACCACTGCTAATTTAAATTTTCACGCAAGTCCGAGTTTTCGTTCTATTCTTGTCATTTTGCGATTAGCCTATATGGAATTGACAATGAGAAAGTAATCAAACAGCAAATTGTTTACAACGTGTGCATGTTTTCTGCTGTTGTTGCCAGTTATATTGGAAATGTGAATGCATTCTGTCGCCTCGGATGTCAAGACATGAAAGTGAGTGTTTGCATAAAAACATAATTAATGTGTTTGAGAGGATATATAAAACAGTTACAATCTGACTATTGGCCTGTTATATCCTATTTGTTGCATAACAACAGTCCAAGTTCAACTACCAACGACAGTTTTGCTTGACAACGGTAAAATATGCCCAAACGGCTGCAGAAGAATATTTAAATTCCAGGTGATTAAATCGATAAAAATCAATAAATACAAAAGTAACCATATATAGTCATTGTTGGTAACCCGTTGTATATAAGTGGAATAAACCCCTCCGGGCTGTCCCGGCTATTAGAAAATAATGTAGGCTACTTCGGTGGTAGTATGGGGTTACAGAAGAAATCATAGGACAGATGGACCGACGACAACGTCACTTTTTCATACGTCAGTGGGCTAATTCGCCTAATCTTCACGGGACTTTAGACCGCGGTGGAAACGCAGACAACAATGGGCTGAAGGAACCTTTTATTTCCTTGAAAAGTAGTTCCTGGGATTAAAAGTTCCGGGTACTTTTGGTGGAAATGCGGCTATAGATATTTTTTTTGTTGTCTGTTTGGTGGAGGAGTGGCACGGTGGTGCGGTGGCTAGCACTGGCGCATCATTGCAAAAAAAAGTTATTGTTTGGGGCCTTTTGTATGTTCTCCTCGTGTCCACGTGGGTTTCCTCTGGGTACTCCGGTTTCCTCTCACTGTCTAAAGACATGCAGGTAGGCTAATTGGAGATTCTAAATTGCCCATCGGGGTGAGTGTGTGCATGAATGGTGTGTGAGCCCTGCGATAGATTGGCAACCTTTCCTTTGCACGTATATTCCTGCCTCTCATACAATGCACGCTGGGATAGGCTACAACATCCCCCGCGGCCTTGACCAAGAATAAGCAGGTATAGTTAACGGATTGATGGATATTCAGTGGAGAACATGGCCCTTTTTTCCAATCACAATTCTTTTTTGGTGATATTTTCTGTGCATGTTATGTTCTTGTGTTTTGTAGATTGAGAGCTCCATCAGGGAGAGCATGCGAACAGAACTGGCTCAGCTGCAGCAGACTGCAGTGCACAATCAGACAGCTGCCATGTTGGAGATGGGAACCAGTTTACTGTCCCAGACAGCTGAACAGACAAGAAAACTGACAGACGTGGAGACGCAGGTACTGCTTCAGTTGGACATGCCAAGTATTTTAAGTCAGCCATAAACTTGGATTCTCAAAGTACATTGCATACCTCAGCCTGGAAGAAAATTATTTCAGTTTGTCAGGTTTGTATCAGATCCTCGTCTTATTTCTGGAGTAAACTGGAAATGTAGTGATGCTCTTTATTTTTGGGCAGGTTTTAAATCAGACATCAAGACTGGAAATCCAGCTTCTGGAGAACTCCCTCTCGACCAACAAGCTGGAGAGACAGCTGCTCCAACAGACGAATGAAATCAGCAAGCTCCACGACAAGAATGGGTAAAACCTTTATGGTCACACTGACTGCACAGCCCTCCCTTCACTGGGGGTAAGGGGCCAGCATCCAGCATAAAGAGTATTGCAATGTCAGGCTCTCCTGCGCTTTCTCAGAAGCATTTGAACTTGTACGGTCTGATTCTTACCCAAATATGGCCCATTGTACAGAGGCCACCAAGATAAAGAAATGCCTGAAAGCTATTTTTAACAGCAAGTAATCGGGACAAAAAGTACAGTGTCTCAGTTAATGAAGAGTCATGGACATGAATGTGAAACAAGTTCACAGCATCAAATGAAGTACAACTTTTTAATTGAATTGATAAATACACTGATAAAACAATTTTATCATGCCTAAATTATGAAGAACCATGTATCTAGGGGGTATCTTCCACAGGAGAACTGGAAAAAGGCTGAATTTGTAAATGCCTTTTACACTGTACAGCTGGAACCAGGTTAATTCACTATGTCCATTTTCCACTCATTGTTGGAAGAAGTTGGCACATCATGCCCATTTCAATGTGAAGGGTGTGTTGCTTACTGACCGCTACATAATCTATGACTGTTTCGCTACATAATCTATAAGGTTTCTGGAGCGGAAGATGCAGGAGATGGAATCGCGGCACCAAAAGGAGCTGCAGTCCCTGTGGGAGGAGAAAGGAAGCCTGCAGGATCTGGTGAGACGGCAGAGTGGAGTGATCCGAGAGCTGGAGGCCCAGCTTGGCCAAGCCACTGGAAACAACAGCGCCCTCCAGAGGCAGCAGCAAGCGCTGGTGGACACGGTCAGCAGCATCCTCAGTCTCTGCTCTCGAGAAGGAGGTACAGAACACCCCCCTACATACCTATATGGGTCCATCCTCTAGTGATGCGAGCCACTGGTTTAATTCACCCTGAAATGTTGGCATTGTCACATGCTGTCCATGACTCCTGATATCAACCGATCATAGCATTGACTTTTGAGAACAACACCTTGCACTTCGGTTACATCACACTGTTTCCATTTAGCTGAGGATATGGAATTGAGGGAGTCTGGCTGGTGTGCATCATCTGATGATCTTTTGAATGTATGAAGGAGCAGTGAACTTAGCAACCCAGTAGGATAACACCAGGCCTTTATTAAATGTTATACCAGTGGTTATTGGCAGACAGTGGAAGGCTGTGAGGTGAAGTGTGGATTGGGAGTGATTTGGGAGATAGTTGCAGCAGTCATGGCAGGAGATGACCAGAGCCTGAACCTGAAGCCAGGTTGGATCCTACAAGTCAGTGATTGACAACATGATATGGCCAAGTATATATGACTGGCTGCTAAATATGATAATTTCTAACATTTATAATTCATTTAATTCATTTCAAATTCATGATTAAATGCTTCAATCATTTTTGATATGGATTTGTTAACTTGATTTGTAGATTTGTGATATGTTCACAGAGAAGTGTTCTTAGGAATGTCTCCGAAACCTTCCAATGGCAGTGGTCATCTGTAGGTCATTAATTCATATCAAATAGTACTGTTATTTTGGTTTAAAAGTTACACACAATACACTGATTTAACTGAGCATGACCTTACTACAATAACACAACATCTGTTTTGCCCACTACCTTTAAACTGTATTCCACTGCTTACTACTGGCCTGTTCTCTTTGCCATTCTGCTACAGAGAGAGCGATTTCATGTACTGCATGATCAGTCCCCTCAGTACAGTGAACTTTATAGCCTCACGTAGTAGCAGCCACACGGAATCAAGCAGCCAGGGGAATTTATATTGATTTATACAGGAGCTTTTGTGTCCACTGTCCTTTTAACATGAACCTCACACTGCAGACAAGTCCCAGCCGACCAGAATGCACGTCCCCCTGAACAAAGACTGGTGCATCAATAATAGTCTCAAAGGTAAATTCAAAACCTTGAAAATGTAATCTAACCCTTACAGTACATCAGTTTCTTATGTGACCATAAATCTAGCTTAACAGCGCTAAGAAAGGTTATAAAATATATTAGGTAATCAGACTGAACCATAGCACACACTGTTTGTTTGACTTATTGTTCCCTGCCTTTTAAAACAGCCCAGGGGTTTCTCAGATTTAATATACTTTAATGGGGCATACATGCTAGTTTGCCAGCAACATCAGCAGAACAGTGATTTCATGTTGCATCCATAATGAAATTTTTGTAATACAAGTGACAGGGGTGGGTATGTGGTCTGACTAATGATTACTGCTAGCACTGATTCTAGTATGGCAGAAATTATTGAGCAATGTGGGCAATATAACTTCACAGAAAGTAAAACATTCTGACCAGAAAGAAAGTTGTGGAAAAAATGTTGGGTGATATGGAAAACACCATTGATTATAATGAAATGCTAGAATTCATTACTTTAAAAAAATCTGACTTAACAAATGACATGTTGGTGTGGAAACTGTCTCTGCAGTCTGTTCAGTGTCTGCAGTGCAAGGTCACAGTCCACCAGCCTGTCACAGTGGGAGAGGTCTGTCACTGACACTCAATACCCTGCTAAAACGGGAGAAATTATGTGTCTGACAAAACGTTCATTCTTCAAAAGCTCTCTTTTGATCATCACAGGGAATCACAGCTGTCCTTTAAACGATAGGGACACCTTTCGCTGTTCAGATCCATCTCCAGGCAGCAAAAACAATGCTGTGAAAGCTGAGACCGAATGTTGTTGAAACCATCTGAAGCTATTTCCATCCACGTAATTGCCATTTTCGGGTTGAATGTTAGCCACTTGTTCACTTGTTATTGCAGAAACTTGAAACGTTTAGCTTGTAGTGTTTAGTCTTCAGCCCAGTGCTTGGTTTGAAAATATCTTAGCCTTAATCATCCATAGATAGAAACAGACTTCCAGCTGACTCTTTGAAATACCTGTCAAAGATAGTTTCCTTCATTTATGAGGAGAAATATTTCAGCTGATTGACAAAACCACACTTTTTTTTGTTGCTTACATGTAAAGTATCAAAATGTTTGGCACCTCTTTGTGCTGTGACATCCCATGATACCCTATTTAAAAAAAATAAATGTCTGAAATAGATCACAGTGCAATAGGTTGCTGAGATGCATGAATAACTGCAGTATAAATATTGTATTGTGTTAAGTAAATGGTTTTACTAGCATGTTATTGCAGGTGTTGCTAACTCTACATGTATATTCATTTTGGACTGCAAAACTAAGTACTGTGCACAGATACTGCAGACGTTTATAGCAGGTGTCCATCTTGCAAATAAACCAGTTTGCTTAAAAACCAAATAATCACTGCTGACATGAGGATTTACAACAGAGCAACAATTTAGCCTAAACAGTTGAATGTCCGACAATGCAATTTTATTCTTGCGAATAATGTACAATGTTAATATATTTATGCACAATGTACTGGTGATCTGGACTGAAAGAATTTAGTTAGCTAAATGTTCCTTTCCCAGATGTTACCACCATATATTTGAAGATATATCACAGGCCTGAAGATTTCAGTATGACCCTTTGGGTTTTCCCATCCCAATAATATATACTGCTGCTCCTGTTGTGAGTCCTACAGTTGTGCCCATTACTGAACAATTTATAACTAGCACCAAAGATTCATGAATCCTGTCATGGGTGGAGCTATCTTGTTACTGGTAGCCCACTCATTTTAGGGTTCAAAAAGCCTCTCTTTCTCATTACTGACACACATGTGGTCTTATGTTTTTGAACAGTTGCTCCGAACATCTCGAAGCGGGCAGAGGAAGAAAGGAAGTTTCGAGATTGTGCTGATCTTTTCCAAGCTGGGTACAATAAAAGCGGAGTGTACACCATTCATATTGGTACACAGGAGAGCAAAAAGGTGCATATGTTTTTTACATGGCTATCAAATACTTTTTTTTTCATCATTGGAAATGATGAAAAATTCTAATTTCAAGTAATTTATCATTCACTTTGTAATTACTCTAAGTCTACTGTTCTGAAAGCTTCTCCATTGCTCATATTTTCATAGTTCCATTCTCACAATTTCTTTCTCGAACAACTGGTGTAAAGTACAGAAACCCCCATCGCTCAAGGGCATAGTTACAGTGTCTCAGGAAAAGGTACAATCCAGCAGGTATGGGTTTGCTCATTACAGGGCTGCAAATGTGTTTGGAAGGCCCGTGAAAACAGCAGATGTTTAGCACTGCAGTTGCTGCCAGGCCGCAGAGACTTTGGCAGTGACCCCGAGCCTGATCCTGGCCATGAGGCCTCCCTAATCACACCCAGCTCCCCTGTAGCATTCTCAGCTGTGCTGGGCTGTCAGTAGAACCCTCCTGCCAGATCTGCTGCATGGGCTCACCTGGTTGGCAGTTGAGAACGAGCTTGTACAGAGGTGACAGGAGCTTTACTCATTCATTGAACTGCTTTAAGTGAAGGCCACCAGCTTTTGTGAACTGCGGATTCTTGTTGAACACGGTCATTTCTTAACCGCATCTCACTGACCTAATTTCCTGAGGGAATTGAAGGAGGAACAAATTGGCTCAAGTAAGTGGAGTGGCAAGATCTATTAAAGTGTAATAGGAACCAGAAGGAGCGTGTTCAGAAAGACCCGCAGATCTTTGGGTAATATGTGAAGGGAATCACCTGGTCATGCCTGAGGTCAAGGGTCACATGTTGGGTGAGGTGTTGCTCAACGGATTGGGCTCCCCATTATGACCAAGGGGTTTCCTATAGGAACGGAAGAATTAAGCTTTGGGGGTCACAAATAGTATTATGGTCATAATAAGAAAAATGCCAATAAAATAATAAACTCCTTTGGAGGCACATAGTGAAGCTTTTAATTTGGCCTGTAGCAAGAGTAAATCTGTGAACCGTGCTGTTCTTTATGTTGCGCTGCTACTTCTGCCTGTGCGGTCACAGTCAGAGTGGCTGATCCGGCTCTCTCTGCATGGACAGCATAGTTATGAGTGGGTGCGGATACAGCCCTCTCACTTAGTCATCTCCTGCTCCTCTATTAACGAAGTATGCAAAAGAAGCTGTTTTTACAAAAATGTTCATTCTGGATGGGAGGACCTGAGGGGCATGCCCCCAGACACCCCCTGGCACTGAAAGTGTCACCACACCCTCCAACTCCAGAAAATAATTTAAGTCAAAAATAATTATTTCTCCCTGATACAGTATTAACTATGAATCCTCAGAGTTGTTTCTTTTGTCTATATTTTTTCCTCAAAAATAGTTACTATTTGCTAAGTAGCTAGGTTTGACAAGGAATTGTAGTGCAATAACAATAGCCTGTAGAAACAAGTCCAACTCTCCAGAGCAGTTTTTTTTATGCTCAGAGGAAGCTAACATGCCCCTTGGTGTTAAAGTTTGGCTTTAGCCTAGCTGTCTTTCTCTGCAGGTGTACTGTAACATGGAGGTGGCAGGAGGGGGGTGGACAGTGATTCAGCGGAGGCAGGATGGCAGTGTGGACTTCCACAGGACCTGGAAGGAGTACAAAATGGTGAGCCAGAAGAACATCCATCATACCCATACTATGGAAACTGCATTTTGACACACCACAACCCATAATGAATGGACTTTGTTATTAATTACATTTGAGTTAATGATTTGGCAGACTGTTGTCCAGTGTGATACTTAAGGTCATAATATCAGGCTAGGACCACTCACTTTTGGCAGCAGGCTTTGATGAAAGAAAGATAAAGAGTCATACAATTTATGAGAAAAATAACAGGTGCTTCATATAATGCTTCAGTATTGGGTGTCATATTGGCCTTTCTTCCTTCTCAGTCATAAAAATACGTAAAACAAAATGTCACATAAAATAATCCAAATACCAGTAGAGATCTCATGGTTCTGTTATGTTACAGGGTTTTGGGAGTCTGTCTGGAGAGCATTGGCTGGGGAACGAGCTGGTGTTCCTCCTCACCAGCAGGAGGCACTATGCTCTGCGGATTGAGCTTATTGACTGGGACGGTCACCTTGCTTTCTCCCACTATGACAGGTTCCACATTGGCAGTGAGAAGAATAATTACAGGTACAAAACTGAATTACTTCATGGAAAGAACAGGATCATTTCATGATCTGCATGCATATGGTTATAATTGTTTATTGTGCTTGACCTGTTCAGTTTGATTTGAGGTTATTGTTTTTGTCAGTTGAGTTAGTATAAAGAAATATCCACCAACCTACTAAATTTTATACATAATTCACATGCAGACGTACAGCTTGATATGGGTACAAGATCTGATAATGAGTTTAAACAAAAATCAGAGGTGTCATAGGAGTTATATTTTATAGTTTTTTTCATTTTTAATGTAGCTGTGAATCAAAGAGAACTGTGAACAATACAAATTTGAAATAATTTGTTATTTGATGAGATGCTTCTCATGTTTTAAGATTTGTTATTTTGAATGAATGTCTTGTTTTGACATTGATACATATGTTTAAAACTTGTTTAGGCTTTAGTCAAAATCTTTACAACCCAATTTCTATATGTGTTGTCACAGAAAATAAATAAAAAGCATTTTGAACAAGTTAAACATTTTTTAAAATCAAGAATCACCTATTCATCTGAGATTTTTTGAATAATGATGGTATCCTATTAAAGGGTTTGTATTGTAAGGATATGAGTAAATTTGTATCCCCCCCCCAAAAAAAAGAAAAAATAAAATAAAATTGATTGAACAGAGGGAGTAAAAAATAACAAATCCATAAGATGCTTTTCCGTTGCCCTTTTGGACATACAGTTATTGATATGAAAAATTGAGGGAAAATGTTTTCAACTAACATTCATTATTCCTGTTTCAAGCATATCATGAAGCACTAGCATGTGAACTACAACAATGGAACATGCACATTGATAACATAATAATGCACCACAACTAAAAATAAGGCTGAGAATTTCTATGGTAGGACTAAATCATTTGAATGCTCTGAAAATACAATGATCTTTCCTAAATAATGGCATAATTTAATATGTTTCCCCCTCTGAAAGACACGTTTGGAAAATTTAGTTTTCAGAAAATAAATCTTGCAAACATTTAAGAGGATGTGGTGTATAAAGCCGAATCTTTTTCTTGTATTACTGTGCTGGCAGTCACTCCTCTCTGCATGCTACTGTAAGAATTCAAGGAAAACTGACAGAGAGAGTAAAAAACTCAGCTATGACTCAAATGACTTATATTGAAATTGTGAAACTAATTGTGAATTACAGTGCTCATAACTATGCTTTATTCCCCAAAATAAATAGGGCATAGAAATTTAAATTACATTGCAGAGATTCTGAGTGAAGCATCTGTTTACACGCAATAAAAGTTTCTGACATCTGTATTTGCCAAAAAGATCGCAATCAGTTTTATTTATCTGGGTTTAAATTAAAGTTACTTTATCAGAATGGCAATATATCTTTTCTTTGTTTGGCGTATAGTGATGTTGTCTTGAATGAGAGAGTCTTAAGATGAACAACATTACGTCAGACATACAGCCAGATATGTAATCTTACTTTTACTAAACTAATTTTACAAGTTTTAGAAAACATGAGAAAAATGCTATTTAATCTGTTCTTTTATCTATGATCATATTCTCAGATCATTTGTATTGTATTTTCAAACGTGCTGTCAGCCAAAACATTTATTTTCACACATTATACATGCCAGATATTGAGAATCACTGTGTGCTAAGCTCGGGTTGCAGAAATATGAGAAAAGGTCACATATTAGTGTAATGGAGGTGAACTACATTTTCCCAGTCAGAATGAATGAGCCTCTGTCACTGTTGAAATCATACGAGGTTTCATCAGGTAGAGGTCAGAGTAGAGTGAATAAGGACACGATGACCCATATCCCCATTCCAGTCAGCTGAGAAATGCTCGGGCAGCAGCATGCCTGGGTGGTGTCATTGGTTATCTGGTTGTGTATTTCATTGCCAAGTATCTCAAGCTTGCGCATGCTGGTATTAACTCAGAGAAGCTACGTGTGAATGCAAATTGGTGATAATGTCGATAACTGCGATGTAAATATATTTTTAAATCAGGGTTGACGTTGAAATGTATCATATATTTAAAATTGACTCCTTTGTGTTGTACTAAGCATGCCACTCTATTTCTCACCGCAAACTCCTTAGAAGTTTACTTTTAAAAACTGTTGTTGGTACTGCTTGGGTTTATCTAGAGCAGGGGTGTCCAGTCTTCTCAGAAAGGCTGATGTGGGCTCAGGTTTTTCTTTCTGCACAGCACTAAGACACCTGATTGAGCTAAATTATACTAACTAATCATGGTCATCCCCCCTGATCTAGAGGAGAATTGACTTTGGATTTGCATGTTAATATAATGCAAATTAGGAGCAAAAGTGTTCTTATGATTTGCTTGTTCCAAATAAACATGCATATAATGTACACAGTTTACGAGCATCTATTTATAGTGCATAAATGATAAATATGTGACAAAATTTATATGGTGACAAAATAGCTTGGTTGGCAATGAGACACACAGTAATGGAAAGATTCTTTCTGGAAGCTGACTATCTCTTCAGATATGTTTTATGGGCATAGATCCCATTGAAGCCTTGCCAAAAACATATTTTTGCAAATGCTGGAGGTTGAAACAGTTGACCTCATGTCCTTATCTCTGTGTCGTGATGAAAAACTCAAATCACCCTTTAATACAAACTTTAACACCACAGAATGAAGACAAGGGTTGCCTTATGACAAATGAGTAGGGAATAAACAATACAAAACTTCCCCAAAATGGGACGCAGAATGCAAAGAATACTTCAGGAAAAGATTGTTAACTTGGGTGTGGAGCAGGGAGCTGTGTTGATATCTTTGTAATTGGACACATGCTTATTTGGCCTATTTTTTCTGTTTTGGGATTGCAACCTCTCACTGATTGTAGCACTCTCAAATCCTTGGTGAGCCTGGCCTAGCTTGAAGGCCTATCCTGGGCCATCATATATATTACCATCTGTTTCCACAGAAACAGCATTTCTTTTTCTTTTTTTTTGTTTGGAAGTAGTTCCTTACCCTGTTCCTGGGGACCCACTGGTGTACTGGATTTCATTATTGTTCCGCTCAGGACAAAATGTTTGGCCATCAGTTCAACTCTGATATGACATGATCTTTTGACAGTTATGAATTTGAAGCTGATTTTAGTAGTAGAAACATAATTTATTAAAATGTCCAGTGTTACTTTTACTCTAACAGTGTTGCTTCGTCTCTTAACAGATAACATTTGGTCTCACTTTCCAGAGTGAGACCAAATGTTATCTGTTTCTGTAAGAGTTGAATTAACACTGGACATTTTACAGTGTAGCTTTCCAATAAATGATTGTGTGACCTAAAATGTGCAAGAACAAATATATAAAAACACATTTAATTCATATAGCTATGGCAAACATTTGAAGCAGATATTTCCAAAAATAAATAAGTTGAAGAAAATAATTCACTTTTATATTTTTATTAGCACACATATCTAATGACAAACACGGTAAAATGTTTAATTCAACTCTAACAGAGTACATATGAGTCCAGTAGGAAGATTTTACTGCACATTCTAAAAAGGGTTGTCTGCAAGTACAGTATCTCCCAAAGGTTATTTATTTGTATTTATTAAAACTTGCTGGGAAATGTGTCACAGCCAATTATTCACTGTCCTGCCAGCCACAGTGAATGCTGCCACACAGTAGAACAGTTTTTTTAACAGGATGAGACACAAAGGCCAACAAAGGCCACTCAAACCACTTACAGTCTATTACCTTGCTGCATTTTAGTTGTGACTCTGGGTATCCATTTGAAGCACCACTCTGTAAATAATCAGTGGATCATTTGAAAGCTTGGTTTTGGACAAAGGAGGTATAATCTGTTCACAAAAGATGAGGGGGGAAAGTTTAAAAGAACACACACTAGACCAGCGAAGCAGATGAAGCTGTGTACATGGCTGAGTTTTTCATCATTTGTCAGTGAGCGTGATGTAATGTGCTGATTGGTGGTTGGTGACAGAGGTCTTTCTTTAGCAGACCTGTAGCTGGGAGCGTGTTCGCAGGTCACACACAGCAAAGCGTTCCAGCACTGCTCTGTCTCCCGGCTGTGGTGTTTTGCCCTTTGATTATTATTATTATTTTTGGTCACAGCTCGCTCCCCACGTTGCATCGCTTGACAGATCTAGAGAGGCATTTGCTTGTGCCAGGATCTTGTCTCACCTCTAATTTACGTCTCTGGTCCATATACAACCTAGCCATTTTGACCCCATTATGTGTCCTTAACTTTGAACTCATTTGAAGATGTGCTCTGTTGCTTTTTTGTTGATGGTCACACATTACCCACAGTTTGATGTTTGATATAGCACTGTCGCCTCACAGCAAGAAGGTTGTGGGTTCAAATCTCGGCTTGGGGCCTTTCTGTGTGGAGTTTGCATGTTCTCCCCGTGTTCGCGTGCGTTTACTCCGGATACTCCGGTTTCCTCCCACACTCAAAGACATGCATGTTAGGTGCACTCCTGCAGTTGCCCTTAAACCAAGTCACTGGCCTCAGAACTGGAGTTGGTCCCCGGGTGCTGCACTGTGGCTGCCCACTGCTCCTAAGTAACTAGGATGTGTCAAAATGCAGAGGACAAATTACCCAACGGGGTATATCTTATCTTATCTAGCTGTTATGTCTGAATTTGGACCTGTGTGCGATGTACCTTTATAAAGTTTGGAATGATCCTAAATGCACAACAGCACTGTTAGTGTGGAGATTGTACTGTTTCAAACACACAAAGATTTTACTGTGCAGGGGTGGTTTCCATGTGCTGTGTGGGTTAGGCGCCTTGACTGCTGTCCATTACTCCCCTTTAATGTTAATGAATTTGATTCAGTAATGTGAGGAGCCGGACACCTGTCCCATATTCTAGAATCTAAACTGATTCCACAATAATCAATTTGCTCTGTGAGGCCATATGTTTCAAAACCCATACTTTAAATGATCTTTGATTCTATATTTGATTTGACAGGATATATAATAAGATAATATTAATACATATGCCCCCCCCCCCCCCCCCACACACACAAAATAAAAAATCAAACAAAAAGTAGCCATCTTCATTATAGGATGTACAAGCACAACTACTCTGAAGAAGAATTATACTTTGAATTTCATACAGTGTGTCATTATGTATCAGTAGTCAGAACAATTTAACATGAACGCAATGTCATTCAACAGAGAACACTTTTTTTATTGTATGATATCAAATTAAACTCATGGCGGTAGACACTAATGCAATGACTTTGTCACTTTAAGGATTTCCAAGGTTCTCAGATGTCTCGTTGCTATTTTAAACTTGCGATTGCAGGCCTGTTAAATCCATGTATGTGGAACATGTTCACAGGAATCAAAACCTTGTGTTCTCTTCAGCAATGTGGCCATTGCAGCAATATAAATAACTGACCCGCAACAGCAAAGTGATTCCGGCAGGGCGTGTGCTGAGGCAGCAAAGTTTCAGACTGCTCGAGGAGCTGCATATGCCCTATACTGGAGAGGTTCGGCTCCATATTGGGTCACATGTCTGTGCAAAGCACGATACTTTGCTACAGCATAGTAAATAATTATATCCAGCTGTGTATGTTTATGAAACATAACAATATAATCTGCAGTTACTGCCTTGGATAAGAGTGTCGACCAACCGAAAGTATAATGGAAGTACAGTGCAGCTGGATGTTTTTGGTTTGGAAAATGTTTGTCCATTCTGAAGCATTATTATTCCAAACTGTTTGAGCCTACGTAAATTTTATATTGAATCCCATGAAACTTATGAACTCTTATCTTAAACCACTGTAAATTATACGCAATTCATGGAGAATAATGATGTAGCTGTAGCAGTAACTCATGCATAGGCTTCATGCAACATTGCAGAGAAAGATCAGCATAACATGATTGATGCCTCAGTATTGTAGCATGTTTTTTTTAACATGAGACTGTTGCCAAATGAGCCACTATGGAAAGGTTCCAGATGTCTCAAAAAATGACTGCACCAGTTTTCTGGGTTTAGACGTGTCCTCGTGTAAGGGCAGGTGAGAGCTAATGGTCTCTCTGTTTCTGTGTTAAATTCAGTCTGACACTCAATTGAGATTGTGAAGAACGGTTATTCATACAATGCTCTTTATTTTTAGAGCTTTTGAAGGACTGTTGCTTCCACTGAAACAGATTATATCTATTCTTGTTGAAATCTAGAGTAGTATAAAGATTATGTTACCTTCTATTTGACTCTTTTCTTCTCTCACACCAAACAAAGGGGTTAATGATATTTTCTCCACATTATAGACTCTCAGACCATGATGAAAAGATTGTTCACCCCACTTAATAGGCACAGAAGGTGCCTCTGTGAGGTGATAAAACTCAGGGAAGGCTGTTTGTTTGGCTGTAGCAAACCTTTTCAATAACCGTTGGCCAGTATGTCTACGCAAGAGTGTGGCCCTCTAGGATACAGATGCTTATGATTTAAGGGAACACTAGTACACTAGTTATTACATACATTTATTTTTAATTCATTTATTTCTCTTAGTTCTGTCATTTATTTGTCATTTTTAAAAATTGATTTAGTCTGTTTAGACAGTTCAGACAACTGTCCCACTAAAATGAAGTTCATAAGTTAATCCTGGGTATTGCTTTGCAGTTTTGCTTTTTGGATTGCATATTACAAAAGGGCAAGGGTGGTGATGTTATTTCTGAGCATGTTACAATGAATCTATCATATCTGTCAAACCCAGTTGCAGGCCACAGCTGCCAAAAAACTTTATAATTTTTAATGCACGCTACATACTAAATACAGTACAGTAAGTTAAATCATTAATGTCAGTAAGTGCTCTGGAATATTTGTTCAACAAGGTGATGACTCGTGATTTCTGCTGAGCAATTTACACCCACTGAGACCCCTGTCAGTATGTGAGTGCCTGATGGAGAACAGCCTTGAGCTTAGCCTTAAAATGTCTGCTTCTACTCTCTGTCCAAAGACCCAAGCCCTAAGGAGTTTATGGCTTTTTAGAGGCTGTATTTGTATGATTGTTAGCATCAAAGAAGGGAATAAGGAAGCAATTTTACTCATGTAAAAATATACCTGTGTATGTTGCATGGTAAAGAGCAATATCTGAAGTCCAGTTTCTGGAGCAAAGTTGCACTGCAAATGCACTGTTCTTCTGAATATTGCCAAAAGGGTTCTCTAGAACCTGCAATTTTTTTAAAAACTCGATGAGTTTGCAGCTATTTCATAGCTCCGTTTCGTGGTTCAGGCATCTTGCCTGTGGGGGCTGTGTGCTGTCTGGCTAATTATTTACTGGACATTAATGTGTGGAGAGCTTTAATGCACTGTGTTTGAGTGGGCGGAATACTTTAGTGTGCAGTGGGGTTTTAATGTGCTGTTTCTGCGTTATTGTAATATGTTGCAGACCATAATATATTGTATATTTTGCATTTAAGCTTTAACATGGTGTGTGTTTTAATATACTCTGTAGGTACTACAGCTATGATTTTAATAATAAGATCAACAACAGAGAGCACAAAAAGGTTTACAGCAGAGCATCACCAGGGAAGATAATCAGCACCTGGTGATGTCTATGGGTCACAGATTTAAAGCAGTCACTGCAAGCAAAGGATATGTGACAAAGTACTGAACATGACTACTTTCATTTACGTAACATTAATATGTCCCGAATATTACGGTGCTCTGATATGGGGAGCAATGTATAGAAAGTTCTGTAGCTACTTTCTACGTGGTGAAACAAAAATGTATAAAAATACCCTTTACTAAATACAGAGAATCTTAGACTATATGTGAATTGTTTGGCTATAAATGTAAAACTGTGGAATACAGAGCCAATCAAGAAAAAAAAAAAGCCTTTGCCCCAAACATTATGGAGGGCTCAGTATGTGTGTATTTTTATATATGCATGTATGTGTGTGTGTGTGTGTGTGAATATGCATATGTTACCACTGTTTGGCTGTGGTTCATTTTCCTCTTCCAGATGTACATATTAATTTTTGGCACCTTTGCTAATGGCACTGTAGCATTTGAATGTCTATGTATTACATGCTACATGTAAAGCAGGTTCTGAAGGAGAACAGTACATTTTCTTAGCCATGTCATTATCTAGATCTGTGTCATTCTGCAAAAATGCCACCACTCCCAGACAATCCCCATTCCTAGTCGTCTGTCTTAAAAGTAAATCTTGGCGTAGTTGGTGACTAACACACTGTTCAATCAAGCATATAGGTCCTATTTTGGTCTTGGATTTCCAGTCCTGCTTGCCCAGTTTAGTGTCCGGCCGATTTGAAAGGGCTTGTGTTTTGTGATACAGCTGTAATCCTGTACGCATGATCACATGTATTTGGGGCGCTGCTTATTGCTGGACTGTCTTTGTCTGTCTCTTCGTCTTGCTTGTCTCAGACTGTTCCTGTGGAGCCACAGTGGAACCGCGGGCAGACAGAGCAGCTTAGTCACCCAGGGGGTGGACTTCAGCACCAGGGACATGGACAATGACAACTGCATTTGCAAATGTGCCCTAATGCTGACTGGAGGTCAGTCAACACCATACTTCTACACAAATTCCCAACTGACACCAGCAATACAATAACCCGATCGAATAAACATCAGCCACCATTTGAACATCATTACCTTGAGACCGGTATTTCAAATTCCTTTCCATATAAAGAACTAGAATGTTCCACATTAGGTTTCTATCATTTCATGCACTTGTGTTTGCACAGTTCTCAAGTACCACATGTGAGTATGTGAATTGGATAAAAGAACACAGCAATAATACCAAGAGAATCAGCTGAATACATTAGTAGTGGACATTGGCTAAGAAGGGCTAAAATAAACATTAAAATTTCCCTCTGTAATTGAGAGTTCTGTTTTTGTACATGGTGTTCTGATGTGAGACAATGAGTTCAAACCTTTGCGTAATGCTCCAAATCTTGTAACCAAGACTCAGTATATATCTGAAACCAACCAGTTTCAACTAGAGTAAGACGATCCTGTAAAAAATAAGAGCAACAGATTTGTCACAGGAGCGCATTGGCAGCTATGGTGTATGTCAATGAGTATGTGGTAAAAGCCCTAAATGAGATGCCATGGGATAAAGTCCCGTGCCTAAAATGGAAAAAAGATGACTGTCAGACAACTGTCAATAACTATTTTTATTGGCAGAAGGACGTGCTGTTGATGCAGTTCATGGGAGTATAATGAGATCACACCTGGGATACATTAAGAATGAAGGGCCAAGCACTTTGGAGAAAACTACTGAACTCCGAAAAAGGCTCTTAACGTTCTTTAAAAAGAGATCATGTTTGCTCTCTCTCTCCATCCAGCTCTGTGTATTTGAATAGCCTTCCAGTCGGGCTTATTCTCACGCTTTGTAGGGCAGGTTTTTTTAGGGAGCAACAGGACAACAGTCCTCCACAGATGGCACTGGTCTGTACTGAGTGAAAGGCCATCTCAGTTCAGATGGGATCACGTCGCTCATTCTAAATCCAGTATGACTGGAGGGGAAACGCTCTGCATGCCAGTCACTTATCCAAACGCTTTCTGACAGAATGTGGTTCTGCAGCAGCCACCACAGATGCATGGACACGGCTGTCCCTTCCGGAAGGGTGTTTAGTAAGGCAGGGCCTGTCTGAAACCAAAGAATGTCGATGCTAATTCTGTTTCTGATGGTTCATCATGGAAATTATAGTTACAGTTTTTATTAACATGCAAAATCATATTTTCGTCATGTATTTTGATGCACCTAAGCTGTCTGGTAATTACCTGACTTGTCGTGCACTGAAGTGGGAGGAGATTTGCTGCTGGGAGAGTGTCAGTCAAGACTGAGAAGTGGACAGCAATTTTGATGCAGCTCATTGCAATTTTCCAGTCCGTGTAGTGTGCAATTTGCACCCTCACCCACCTGCTCAGACCAGGTTTATAGCATGAACCACAGCCCAGTGTTGAGTGGGTTACTAATTTCAAGGACTTTCCATGCAATGCATGCATGATCACAGCCTATTCAAAAGCCACTCAATGGCTTTTGTGGATTATATGCTGTCCAATTTGACTTTGATATAAATCTCAGAACCAGGAAGAATGCATACTTTGCATTTATTGTTCATTGTCTTAAAAAAAATATTCCTGTATTTATTTCTATTTTTAATTATTTATGGCCATTATTGCATTACATTACAGGTATTTAGCAGATGCTCTTACCCAGAACGATTTACACAACTTTTTACTTATCATTTTCTTTCCATACCATTTATCCAATTATACAGTATCCAATTATACAGCAGGATACAGTATACTGAAGCAATGCAGCTTATCAAAGTATCTTGCTCAAGGGTGCAACAGTGGTGTCCTACTATGGAATCAAACCTGTGACCTTTAGGTTACACAACCACCCCCTTACCCATTATACTACACTGCTGCCAACTTATCTGTTCTTATACTGCATTGTGGTCTCTGGGATACTGTATTTTGTTCATTTTCTTACACTCGTCTGTAATGAGAAAAAGGACAATAAATACAACTTGAACAATCTTTTCATTTTAATTGTCACGTTTTAAATACACTTGTCTTGTCCGTGTAGTCATGTCAATTATCAATGACCAAATGTGACAAAAATTAAATAGTTTGAAAATGAAATAAATACTCAAGAAAAAAATTATAATGAATGAAATAAGGAATTCAATAAATAATGAAATGGGTGGGATGGGAAAATGACCACTGTGTCAGTCTTAAGACTATTGCATTTGGGTTACTGCCCCATTGCACCAAGTGTAAGACAGAGCTGAATGTGTCTGTAAAATAAGCACCAAACAGATTCATGAAGCTAACGTGTGTGGTGGTTTCATGGTCTCTAATGGAAGAATGGATAACTGTGCAAGATTTCATGTCAGTGGATAATTAAAGATTCCAGAATTTACTGGCTATGTCACATGTGAATTCAAACAATAGCATTAGTTTTTAATGACTTGTGAATGTCTTCCTTGGGTCTGATGAGGTAATGAAGTAAAATGTGAGAGGCTGATTGACTAATCAATATCATAGTCTTTCTGGGTTTCAGTGGCTCACCCTGGCCCCCCAATTACAATATATTAAGTTGTAAATTATAGATGGGAAACTAATGGCAATATTGGATTACTTTTTGATTACACTGAACTGACACGTTACTGCAGCAGTGTGGAAGAGAGGACAAGGAACAATTCATATTCCAAAGATTCCAAATTTGAAGCAGGTATCTGATAATACTATGTTAGGAATCAAACAGTAAAAACGTTTTACAAAGCATATATATATAGTACTACAAATATGACCACGCACATGTTGAAAAAATGGCAAAACTGACTTAAAATTACAATTCATAAATAATAAATTCATATTTGAATTTAATTTTCCTTCCTGTCTTGTTCTATAACTTTCTCTCTTCAGGTTGGTGGTTTGATGCCTGTGGTCCATCAAACCTCAACGGCTTGTACTACATGCACGGACAGAACATCGGTAAACTCAATGGCATCAAGTGGCACTACTTCAAAGGCCCCAGTTACTCCCTGCAGGCCACTGCCATGATGATCCGACCCCTGGACTTCTGAAGGAATCCTTCGCTTTCAATCCATTCTGCTGATGATACTTTCCACTCAGGCTGGCTTGGTCCTGGGACAAAGTTCTTCCAGGTTCCTGAAAACCTCTTTGCATGCAAGGACCAGGTCGTGGAAAGGAGCCCTCACTCAAAAAGTCTGTCACTGCACAGCCAAATGTGACTGGGTTGCTCTCAAAAAACTGTGCAGACAAATGCTGTGTGAGGGATGCAGTTAACAAACTGTATCTCACTATGCAGGTCTCACTGTGGAGTCATGGGTAACCATTTGAGGCCAGATGAAACACGACACTGCCACCTTGTGTAATTTGTGTAGGACATTGGGGATTTCAATGCCATATTTTCTTCAATGTTTTTTCATATGGAAAATGTTGTATTTTGATGTGCTAAAGGCTAGAGCGAAAAGCAAGAAATTCTTTTTGATGTGTTATCTCAGATTGGTACAAGAGCCTGAGATGTAGTATTAAATGTATTTCACCTTAGGCATGTGTGGTGTAGAGGGCACTAACTGCAAGTCAGCAACAAAAGTTTTTAGACTACTTTTGTTTTAAAAAATTTTTTTAGAAATTAAAGAAGTCTGAAATTCTTTATATTTTTTGGAAACTCAGATAGAGTCAGGCTTTCTTTAGCATCCGAAAGTTTTAGCAGGACCTCCACCTACAGTATAGAGAAAGGCCTCATTGTTACTTTCATTCTGTCTTATTCAAGAGACACAAAACAAATTTAATAAATGATGCCAAACATTTGTACTTTTTTTCAGTGACAGTTATATTTCATTTTGGTGCCCCATGGAAATCAAGCCAGTGTAATGCAAGTCCCAATATTACTTTGCAGAATAGTTTTATAGTCTTAGTTCTTTTCAGAAGAAATGGCATGCTAGGACAATAGCATACTGTCTATTCCAAGGAGATTTATGTCATGTCAGCAAGCTTGAAGGAAATAGGTTCATGCCATTTTACATCTGTCATATAAACCCAATACAACTGAACATGTTAACAGAATGTAAGGTAAATTAATCATGTGTATGAATGTATTTCTTACCAGAGGTCCCATTTTGAATGAATCGCTTACTTTGTTTTGTTCTGTAGCACACAATATTTGTCAATGTGGGAATGGGCTGCAAAAGGATCATGATTTAATAAGAAAAGTTTCTCATTATAATAAGAGAAATTTCTGGCTATGACAAGATACTGAGTGGAAAATACAGTCAGATCCATAAGTATTTTTCATCATTTTGGCTCTGTACGCCACTACAATGGATTTGAAATGAAACAAAATCAAGATGTGATTTAAGTGTGGACTTTCAGCTTTAATTCAAGGGTTTTGTCAAAAATATTGTGTGAACAATGTAGGAATTACAACCATGTTTATACATAGCCGCCACTCAAGGTACAGTGGAACCTCAGGGATTCAAATCTCAGAGTTATGGACTCACCAGTCAGCTGAAGAGGGTATGAACCATAATAAATTCTGCCTTTTCTCACTCCTTATTTTACAGTACGTAGACCCTCTTATCATCACCAATCCAAAAAAGTATGCATTATAGAGAAACGGATCACACTTTCATTAGATAAAAATCTATAAATACGTCTGTCCTTCTACAATTCCTTGTTGGGTCAATCAAAAATAAAATAAGAACAGCTCTTAATCTCTGCTGAACATCAAAACGTAAAAATGTATCAACAAGTTGAAAGCAAGCTTCAAAAGCAACAGTATAATGATACTAAAACAATTGCACTTTCATGTGCCTACCTGTACGTGCCTTCAGACAACTGGTCCACTAAAAAATGTTCAAATTAAATTAACTTACAGTTTCTTAGGTTTCTTATGGAGAATGTATGATGAGAAGAATATTTTTGATATTAAAAAGAAAACAGCATATTTTGACTTCAGTTTCAAAGGTATGAACATTTCAGAGTTCTGAACGAACCCCATTCTGAAGACTTCGCATTGCAGAGGTTCTACTGTTTTCTGTGAAAATATGCAGCAGGACCTGAAAACAGACAATGAATTGGCAAAATTGTCAACAGTGCTGTCAGCACTCGTTCACTGGAAGGGGAGTGTGAATGAGGAAATGATTCAGTGCAAAGACCAGTTAGTCAGCTGAATGACATTTATAGAAACAGACATGCGTCTGGGACAGAGTGGGGCTAACATTATTCCTATTTTCTCTTGCACTTACTCTAGCGAATTTCTAGAAATTCAAACAAATGTAAATAATCAAAATCATACACTAAAACTTAAATAAGATCACAAAAACCAGAAATTGAACTAAGTATTCTTTTACCAAGATGAGCCACCCAGCAGCCCCTTTTGATTTGTTTTTATGAAGTGATGCAGCCCATAGTTGTAAACCATGCTTGTAACTGTATTCTTTTTCCAGCATAGCTTGTTCTTGCTCATAACAAAATCCACAAAATTTTCTTCATCGTTAGCATTTTTATGGTCATAAGTACTGTTCACATAATTTACTATGTCGGGGCGACATAGCTCAGGAGGTAAGAGCGGTTGCCTGGCAGTCGGGGGGTTGCTGGTTCGATCCCCCGCCCTGGGCATGTCAAAGTGTCCCTGAGCAAGACACCTAACCCCTAATTGCTCCCAATGAGCTGATTGGTACCTTGCATGGCAGCCTTTCACCGTTGGTGTGAATGGGTGAATGAGAGTAATCGATTGTAAAGCGCTATATAAATGCACTCCATTTACCTGATAGTAAGATAATCACTGACCAATATGCTTTCTTTGAATTTCCAGCATAGCTTGTTCTCAATTCAACTTGAATTGGTGTTACAACATGATCATTTTTGAGGGTAAAGCTTCAACCTAAACATAGCCTCCTTGTGGCTCTGCCTCTGCGTTACTGACCTTCACCTGTAATAATAATCTTACAGCATCCAGCAGATGGCAGTGTCACAACGCATAACCACAAATTCCCATTCCTCTTTAAAGACTAAACATGTCGGAGAACATAAGGCAAAATTTTAAATCCAGCTCTTGGCCTTTCATGATTCAATCCAAAAGAAATGATTTATTATTATTATTATTATTATTATTATGTTGTTGCGTAAACACTCTGCAAACCCATATTATACAAATTTTAGAAACCCCTTAAAAACAGTCTTATTAAGTTTATTTAGACTCCATTGTTTAGGTCCCCACAATCTCCATGGCATTACCTGATTTTTGACAGCACTGTATGGCAGGTATTTCGAGGTTGGCGAGAGTATCAGTCTATTTATTTCAATGGACAACAAGTGACTTCATTGGATCAACCAAATCAAAAACAAATATAAGGCCCTTAGCTGGTCAAATTGTAGCTTAAGTCTGCCATTGTTGTGCCAGACTAAAGAAGGTATTGTAGAAGAAGTGTTTCAACATAAACCGCAAAAAAAAAAAAAAAAATAGTTAGAACATTAATGATAATTAAAGCCACTTTACTTTCACTTTAACTTTAAGGGGATCAAGAGGAGAATAGTCTTAAAAAATAGTTTCTTAATAGTTCATTAAAATAAAATAAAAATGTAGCTGTCAATATATAATGAACTGTGGTGCTTTTAATATAAAATGAAAGACTGAAAATATTTGTAACTGGTACAAAGTAATCCAATTCTCATTTTATATTTTTTTGGAAATTGTTCTTATAAAGACTAATGATTAAACCAAGACATTCCTGTTAATGAACTGGATTTAAAAATGCTATAAATTAATACACCGTGTGTAGATCTTTTATGCATACAGTCCTTTTATTTACAAACAGCTGAGGCATATATATTATACATTATACAAAATACTGAAGAATGCTAGAATTGACTTTGATGCCCATTTTTTGTTAAGTATTTGCGGCATCTTATATTCATAATGTTGCAGTATACATACATTGTAGTTTAAAATGCAAACTGTCTAATTAGACATAGGTCAACATGAGCAATTATTAAATGTTCTGGGATGTGTAGAGTTGTGAAAACACCTGCTAATTTATTGGCTCATTCATTTTCGTGTTTCTGCCAGGAAACAGACTCAAACAAGAACAGCAGGAACAATGTTTGTTTTTTACCGAACATTTTGAAAACGTCACCCATGTTACAGGAATGTTGCTTGCCCTGTGCATATAAATACAGGAGTCAAGAGCAGAGAATTGCACCTTTGAGATCTTGTCGTTTACATCTCTGCATTACTGAGCAGGTAAGTTTCTGCGAAGTCACCCTTGCAAGTAATTTTATTATTTATGGATATATTAATTAAATAATTTTTAATTCTGAACATACTGTGCAAGACTAAAAATAAAAGAGCAAGGGAAAATTAATGATAAATCACTGGGCTATAAACAGTACAAAGATAAAAGTATCACCAAATTCATTACGATTAAGTTTGTATATACTGTTTTAGATATAACATGTTTTGCTATTTTACATAAATAATGTTATAGGCTAACAATATTCTTGATCAGGAGCTTGTGCAAGATTTAAAAATTAGCCTATCATGGAGGTGTCAAAAAAAGATTGGGGGGATTGTACTCACAGGTAGCTATAAAATAGGTTCTGGTGTGCTGAAGAGAGTGTATAAACATAATAGTTTTGTGATTTTGCTCATTTACTCAGAAAATATTTAGCCTAGCACAATGAAATTTGACTTCAAACAGCTTTGACATGTCAGTAATCATTACCCATTTCAATAACGTTCATAGCATAATCAAGTCGGACACAATTTAAATGAAAGTACAAGCAGTCCAATGTTAAATTCATATGATCTAGTCGATATAATTGTAACAGAGGGGCGGAATAATCATTCAAAAACAGTAAATTGAAATACCTAATAATGTTTTCTGCACATACACTACATGGTCAAAGGTACGTTGACACCTGACATACAACGTCTCATCCAAAATAATGGCCATTAATATGGAGTTGGTCCACCATTTCCAACAATATCAACCTCCACTCTTAAGAGAAGACTTTATACTAGATGTCAGTGCATTGCAGCAGGGATTTGCTTCCATTCAGAGAGCAATAGTGAGGTAGGGAACTGATTGGGCAATTAGGCCTGGCTTTCCAAGTGATTGCAATGTTGTAGGATGGTGTTGAGGTCAGGGCTCTGAGCAGGCCAGTCAAGTTCTTCCACACCATTCTTGACAAAACCATTTCTATATGGATCTCACTGTGTGCCCGGGGGCATTGTCATGCTGAAACAGAAAAGGACTTTCCACAAACTGTTGGTGAAGCACAGAATTGTCTAGAATGTGATTGTATGCTGAAGCATTAAGACTAAGGTACCTAGGCCAAATTGCAAAAACAGCCCCAGACCAAGGGGTGTCTAGATACTTTCGGTAATGTAGAGTACTAATGTTAATCGAGGAAACACATTTCCAATGGTAACATGACATCTTCCGCATCCTAAGATTATGAAGCATGGGGCTTTATTTAAGAAAAAGACAGAGCACAAACATTGACACACAGGCAACCTCATAAGTGAGTTGTGGTAACGTTCAAGGTAAGAAGAAATTGATGACAACGTTAAAATAGACCAATCCCAGTGTATTATTCTTAAATACTTTAAAATATCTATACTGCCATATTTTACGTGGGCAATTATGGGCAATCTAATGTTTTATTTTTCTATATTATATTTTAAATTAGTTCTAAAATACTGGATGAAAATTGCTGGTGGGCGAGAACCCCCACCGCGTCAAAGACCACACACCAATTTTCCTGCTGTTTATAATATATTTCTGTTTTATTATTTTTAATTACTGAATAAGGCTATTTTTATTAGATCTAAGCTCTATTGGTTCCTGTAATGTCAAAAAACTCTCCTTCATATCGAGAAATTTTAATGCGCCGTAAAGACTTTATGTGGGTATGCAACCCTGAGATCACAGACAATGATGAAGTCTGATGTTATAGAATCTGTAATTGAGTAGCCTACTCACATAGACATGATAGGTAGGACTGTAAAACAGGTTTCTTTGAGCTGAGCTATATACCTGCAGTTGTTCTTAGTGCTAAACAACTGAATTGGAACGCTATATACCCAATATGTTATATCTTACTTGAGCTAGCATGTGACTTCCTTCTTCTTCCATTTTGAATCTGGTTACAGGTCTTGGGAACAGTTGCTGAACAGTTCTAGGCTATTCCAAAATGATCTACGTCTTGATTTTCAGTCTTTGCTGTCTCACAGCTCGGGCTCTGTGTAAGTGTCTCACAATATCACATTCAATGTGTTAAGATTTCAGACATTTTTACATCATGTATTCACTTGAAAATCACATTCTAAGCGCATGAACATCTTCAGTACAAACAAGAATGTTTCACTTGAAAGTTACAGAAAAAGAAAAAATGTATAGCCTACATAATTGTAAATTAAATATTATTTTTTTTAAAGGTAGTGAACCAAAATACCAAAACAGTGCTAGTAGGCTATTTCAAGACTGGACTGGCACATCCACTGTCACAGCAGAGCAACCTTACAATACAACTGTCCACAAGCCAATGACAATTTTCCACATAACAGTCCCCACAGAGTGATAAGCTACACATATCAAATGTATGTTAGTGATACTGACTAAAATCCTTTAGGCAAGCAGGGAACTAATTCAATGGTAACCTGTGGAACCATGGCGGACTTAAATCTACCCTACCTTTGGGAAGGCCAACAATTTAAGTCTTACCACTGTGGACCCCCAGTCATAGCCAGCAAATGAAACGAAGTAGACTTCAACTTGTGATGTCTTGCCTAGAGCACCAAGCTTTAACTAATGGCAATTACATTTGCCAAATGAGTCACTCACTAAACACAATTTTACATTATTTACAAAAAATGTGTTAGACTTTTACATCACATTGTATTACATAGGACTGTAACTGAAAGAGCAGCCATTATGGAATACAATACTTGATTGTCAATCTGTATTAATATGGATTCATGTATCTGTGTGATATGCAATGTAATGTACATAGTTTTTTATTGTATTGTATGGTCTAATGTGTGTTATGGTAACCTGGAAAAAATGATTATAAATGATTAAATAACTTGTTATTTTGTCTTTGCCTCCTCAGACCTTCCCCTGGATTACTCACCGGCTGTAGGCAGGGGTTCTGGGAATTCTTTCGCATCCTCTGGGGAAGACCGTATCACTGGAGTCCGAGTGTGGGAGATCAGCGGAAGCTACATCAGAGGGTAAGTATCAGTCAGTAATTACAGAGTCAATCTATCAATCAGTCGATCAACTCAGCTATCCAAAAGAATTTACCAATCCATCAAAGATAGACTGTCATCTAACCAAGAAGTCAAGCAACTGATGTACCTACCAGTCAACCAAAAGTCAAACCAATCACTCTTAATCAGCCAATCAGTCAATTGAGCCAATCTATATATGGACCAACAAAACAATCACTCACTTTATTAAAATAAAATTATTATTCAGTTAATCAAATAACCAAGCAAGCAATCAGTCAGTGAGTTAATGAACCTAGTTTAGGTGGTATAATGCCCTTATCAAAAACACTGAGACAAAGTGAAACACGAAGTGTGTTATAAAATAAGAATATAAAATAAGAATATAAAATATCGTGTTTCTCATGCACTAATCAATATCATGTTCTAATGGAAGCAAGAATTAGGGTTTGATGGGTGATATTTGCCTTTGAATTTATGATGCAAGTCTAACTTTTTCAGAGTTTTTCAAGTCTAACTGTTTCCTTTTTCAGATTACAGCTCAAATATGACTACACCTGGACACCTGTTTTTGGTCGGAATCTCAACGAGCAACAGGAGATGTTGCTATTTGATGATGAGGCCATTGTGCAGATCTCAGGGAAATACAATCCTGGAAACTATATCTATCAACTGATGTTCGTCACAAACAGAGGACGCTTTCTCATCGCTGGCCAGCCCATTGGCACATCTTTCAACTTCTATCCCAATCATAGGCAGGGTGAGCTGCGACTGATCAGCGGGAGGAGCGATTCTAATGGCATCACCTCCATTGCTGCGCTCTGGGCAACAGCCTACCCTGTAGCACCAAACGTCCCACCCAGCAGAAATGAATCCATGTTGGCACTTTCATAATCGTTTCAAATCCATTGTTCATTATGTTTACCATTTATGAAATAGTTATGTTGCTTTCCTTTCTCGATGTAGCTGCTTTGCTTCGATTAGCCTAGAAATGTCACATACAGTACCACTGCTACCCGATCGCAAGGAATGTGTGAATGCAGAGTGCACAAAACAAATTATGTGTTTTCACATCATATATTTACAACCTCTATTGATTGATCTTGACTTAACATTTAAAATATGTGTCAACCAGTCAGTCCAGTTCAAGTTAAATGACTGGGGATGAGTAGTGAGACCATTGTTTTATTCCATTTTACCTTTTAAATACATACGCTCTTACCCAGAGGAACACAAACACAAGTGTAAAGATAAAGAATTAAAGCGTGGTTATTCCCCAGAGGGCGAAAGCACAGTCCTAACAGAGACAGCAAAGTGCAAGCAGTGCAGACTCAATTGACAACTTTAGAACTACCCTATTGAACATCAAACTAAGTTACACAAACAAGAACCAAACAACTTGACTGACAACTAAATTGCATTACATGAAAAATAGCAAAGGGCTCATTACAAAAAAGAGAAAGACAAGAAAAAGGAGCTTTATCTAGTCAGGTGTTAGGGATATGTAAACGTGATAGAAAAAGGCAGGGTGACGGAATCAAGGTGCAGTGTTAAGAAGTGGGTCTTTAGTCTGTGTCAGAAGATGGCCAAAATCTCAGCTGTTCTGATTGCCCATGGAAACTGCAGTATATTGATGATGATGGTGGAGATTGAATGGTGGAGAAAAATCACCCTGATTTATCCAGGGACATTGCAGTGCCTTTCTTGTGCAAATAATTTGTTAATGCCCAGCTTGGATTTACACATTCAATCAGAAATCAAAAATTTGTGAGATGATTGACAGAAACTTGTTATGGTTGTAGTACATGACTAGTTTCAATAACATCTGTAACTGATGCCAATTTGATAATTTACAGTACATCAGCAAGGCAAACTTTTAAATCAGTTGTGATGGTGTTTCCTTGAAGAACAAATAAAATATGGAAAATGTAATTATCTATGCCATCGATTGGTTCATCAGTAACTACATGATATGTTCAGTTGTTTGATTAATTTTCTCATTTGTTATTTTTTGTAAAGCAGCAATCTGCAGGATATACTGTACTGTAGCCATGTAGCTGATGAAATTGCCATTTCTTACATTTGTTTAAGATTATCCTCTTTTTCCAGTGTAATATATACATTTATGTACACACTTCATTTATTTTATAACAGGCTGTCTTTTCCCCTGCTGACAGATGATTCCCCCTTGGTGTTGATCTCATATCTTGACTGGTGTTTGTTTGTTTTTAATTGTCTATTGTTTTTTTTTACTTTCTTTGTATACTTTATTGTTGCATTGAAAGTTGTCCAAAAATAAATTAAATCTCTATTAGGCTCCTGCATTATGTAATTTTACAAATGTCACAATTAGCCATTCAACAGTATAACCACTCAACTATTCGACTCTATAATTAATCACTTGACTGTGCTGTTCAAGTGACTACAGGGACCCCAGGAGGATAATAATTGAAATACTACTTTATATACAAATCCGAATAGACAAATCGGTGGCCCGAATTATGTTGGGCTATGTTGTTATTTCTGCCACCATCTTTAACCATATCGTGCTAGTGCAAGGTTTAGTCAATGTGGAGTTGGGTTGAGTCACTGATCAGAAAAAAATAAATAAAACATGTAGTTATTTGGGGGGAGAGTAGGGGGTTGGTGCAGGCGGACACAGAGAGAGATGTGCGGAACACAATGATGATCATTTGCGCTAAGATCTCAGACTCACCTTATGCCATGTTCTGCCATTAGACGGCAAACTGTTATCTCACCAACCCCAAAAAAGAGTTGCAATGTCACAGACAGGCAAACCAGCTAATAAATAACTCTCCACAGCTTCTGCAGGCAGTATGTAAGAAGGGCGTCCAACTGATCTGGTATAAGCTGAATTTTGTAGCGAAACGTTCAGGCGATGAGCCACTTCCTTCAAATTGTCAAACACTACAGGGTCAACCTCTGTGATGCAAATAACTGCAACAAATTGTTAAAGTATCCACGTGAAAGAGTAAATAATCAGGATTGTATTTTCAGCTATGTTAGCCAGTATCAAATCTCTGGCTATCTCTTGCCAGTAGGCCATAGGCAATAGTGTAGGGGAGATATGGGAAATAACTAACATAGTCTGTATTTCACTGGGCTGGGTCTGGGCAACCAAAACTCTGATGCTACCTTGTCATTTTACATCGAAAACCCTTAAGACTACACCTTTACTCTGCATTTGTCATTAAGACACAGAGATCATGAAAGCAAGGACATTTTTGAGTAAAATCAGATGAAACCAAATACATTAGTTTGTAGCCACAAAAGCAGCCAATGTGATTGTGTAACTGTTGATAGATGACAACCTGGCTCACCTCCAAAAGAAGCAAAACTCCAGTGCTACCTTGTCATCTTCTGTTGAAAACCTTTAAAAGCATGTTTTACTCTGAATTTAACATTGGCAAACAGATAATGAAAGCAAACACATTTTAGGAGTAAAATCAAATGAAACCCAGTACATTAGCTTGTAGCTGCAAAAGCAGCTGATGTGATGTGAATGGTGACTGGAGACACATAAGTTGACATTGAGACATACTGTACAGATTATGAAAGCCAAGACATTACAGCAGTCGCTACTTGTGACTGGTGATAAACTGCGTTAGGTTTAACCAACCTGGGGTTTGTCTGCACTTTTGACTGGCTGGCTAGCAATCCCAGAAAGCTGCATGCTAGACCAAAACTACGCAATTTGTTAGTCACTAAAAGTCTGTTTACGATTAGCTGACATACATTTGGATTCCTTGAAATACACACATATACTGTGCCTAAAAAATACTTCTGGTAAAAAAATTTTTTTTTAAATCACTTGCATATAGCCAAACCAGAATTTTATTTGGCATTATATTTATCAAATATATTTATTGAAATTTCTTGATGTTCTTTGGAGACTAAAAGTAATTCAAAATGTTTAACCCGAAATACGCGTCTCAAGTTCCGATGCAACCACCTAAAAAAATCCCTGTTACATATCATCCCCGCTCTCCCCTACTAGCATAAATGGAGAAAGAGCATCCGTGTTGAAGCCAAGGATCGTACAGTCGATCTACACACTCAATCAACCAATATCAATCAGTATCAATCAACCAGTGGGAAAAACGTGACACCATGACAAACTTTGAATGACTTTATGGCCAAGTATGTCAGCCGACCTCAACCCTATTGAGCACCTGTGGGGAATTTTGAAGAGAAAAGTTGAGCAGCACTCCCCATCAAACATCAAGGCACTCAAGGAGGTCATCCTCCAGGATTTCGAGGTTGGTGAGACTATCAGTCTATTTATTTCAATGGACAACAAGTGACTTCATTGGATCAACCAAATCAAAAACAAATATAAGGCCCTTAGCTGGTCAAATTGTAGCTTAAGTCTGCCATTGTTGTGCCAGACTAAAGAAGGTATTGTAGAAGAAGTGTTTCAACATAAACTGCAAAAAAAATAAATAAATAAATAAATAAATAGTTAGAACATTAATGATAATTAAAGCCAGCTGTTCACTTTAACTTTAAGGGGATCAAGAGGAGAATAGTCTTAAATAATAGTTTCTTAATAGTTCATTAAAATAAAATAAAAATGTAGCTGTCAATATATAATGAACTGTGGTGCTTTTAATATAAAATGAAAGACTGAAAATATTTGTAACTGGTACAAAGTAATCCAATTCTCATTTTATATTTTTTTGGAAATTGTTCTTATAAAGACTAATGATTAAACCAAGACATTCCTGTTAATGAACTGGATTTAAAAATGCTATAAATTAATACACCGTGTGTAGATCTTTTATGCATACAGTCCTTTTATTTACAAACAGCTGAGGCATATATATTATACATTATACAAAATACTGAAGAATGCTAGAATTGACTTTGATGCCCATTTTTTGTTAAGTATTTGCAGCATCTTATATTCATAATGTTGCAGTATACATACATTGTAGTTTAAAATGAAAACTGTCTAATTAGACATAGGTCAACATGAGCAATTATTAAATGTTCTGGGATGTGTAGAGTTGTGAAAACACCTGTTAATTTATTGGCTCATTCATTTTCGTGTTTCTGCCAGGAAACAGACTCAAACAAGAACAGCAGGAACAATGTATGTTTTTTACCGTACATTTTGAAAACGTCACCCATGTTACAGGAATGTTGCTTGCCCTGTGCATATAAATACAGGAGTCAAGAGCAGAGAATTGCACCTTTGAGATCTTGTCGTTTACATCTCTGCATTACTGAGCAGGTGAGTTTCTGCGAAGTCACCCTTGCAAGTAATTTTATTATTTATGGATATATGAATTAAATAATTTTTAATTCTGAACATACTGTGCAAGACTAAAAATAAAAGAACAAGGGAAAATTAATGATAAATCACTGGGCTATAAACAGTACAAAGATAAAAGTATCACCAAATTCATTACGATTAAGTTTATATATACTGTTTTAGATATAACATGTTTTGCTATTTTACATAAATAATGTTATAGGCTAACAATATTCTTGATCAGGAGCTTGTGCAAGATTTAAAAATCAGCTTATCATTGAGGTGTCAAAAAAAGATTGGGGGGATTGTACTCACAGGTAGCTATAAAATAGGTTCTGGTGTGCTGAAGAGAGTGTATGAACATAATAGTTTTGTGATTTTGCTCATTTACTCAGAAAATATTTAGCCTAGCACAATGAAATTTGACTTCAAACAGCTTTGACATGTCAGTAATCATTACCCATTTCAATAACGTTCATAGCATAATCAAGTCGGACACAATTTAAATGAAAGTACAAGCAGTCCAATGTTAAATTCATATGATCTAGTCGATATAATTGTAACAGAGGGGCGGAATAATCATTCAAAAACAGTAAATTAAAATACCTAATAATGTTTTGTGCACATACACTATATGGTCAAAAGTACGTGGACACCTGACATACAACATCTCATCCAAAATAATGGCCATTAATATGGAGTTGGTCCACCATTTCCAACGATATCAACCTCCACTCTTAAGAGAATACTTTATACTAGATGTCAGTGCATTGCAGCAGGGATTTGCTTCCATTCAGAGAGCAATAGTGAGGTAGGTAACTGATTGGGCAATTAGGCCTGGCTTTCCAAGTGATCGCAATGTTGTAGGATGGTGTTGAGGTCAGGGCTCTGAGCAGGCCAGTCAAGTTCTTCCACACCATTCTTGACAAAACCATTTCTATATGGATCTCACTGTGTGCCCGGGGGCATTGTCATGCTGAAACAGAAAAGGACTTTCCACAAACTGTTGGTGAAGCACAGAATTGTCTAGAATGTGATTGTATGCTGAAGCATTAAGACTAAGGTACCTAGGCCAAATTGCAAAAACAGCCCCAGACCTAGATACTTTCGGTAATGTAGAGTACTAATGTTAATCGAGGAAACACATTTCCAATGGTAACATGACATCTTCCGCATCCTAAGATTATGAAGCATGGGGCTTTATTTAAGAAAAAGACAGAGCACAAACATTGACACACAGGCAACCTCATAAGTGAGTTGTGGTAACGTTCAAGGTAAGAAGAAATTGATGACAACGTTAAAATAGACCAATCCCAGTGTATTATTCTTAAATACTTTAAAATATCTATACTGCCATATTTTACGTGGGCAATTATGGGCAATCTAATGTTTTATTTTTCTATATTATATTTTAAATTAGTTCTAAAATACTGGATGAAAATTGCTGGTGGGCGAGAACCCCCACCGCGTCAAAGACCACACACCAATTTTCCTGCTGTTTATAATATATTTCTGTTTTATTATTTTTAATTACTGAATAAGGCTATTTTTATTAGATCTAAGCTCTATTGGTTCCTGTAATGTCAAAAAACTCTCCTTCATATCGAGAAATTTTAATGCGCCGTAAAGACTTTATGTGGGTATGCAACCCTGAGATCACAGACAATGATGAAGTCTGATGTTATAGAATCTGTAATTGAGTAGCCTACTCACATAGACATGATAGGTAGGACTGTAAAACAGGTTTCTTTGAGCTGAGCTATATACCTGCAGTTGTTCTTAGTGCTAAACAACTGACTGGAACGCTATATACCCAATATGTTATATCTTACTTGAGCTAGCATGTGACTTCCTTCTTCTTCCATTTTGAATCTGGTTACAGGTCTTGGGAACAGTTGCTGAACAGTTCTAGGCTATTCCAAAATGATCTACATCTTGATTTTCAGTCTTTGCTGTCTCACAGCTCGGGCTCTGTGTAAGTGTCTCACAATATCACATTCAATGTGTTAAGATTTCAGACATTTTTACATCATGTATTCACTTGAAAATCACATTCTAAGCGCATGAACATCTTCAGTACAAACAAGAATGTTTCACTTGAAAGTTACAGAAAAAGAAAAAATGTATAGCCTACATAATTGTAAATTAAATATTATTTTTTTTTAAAGGTAGTGAACCAAAATACCAAAACAGTGCTAGTAGGCTATTTCAAGACTGGACTGACACATCCACTGTCACAGCAGAGCAACCTTACAATACAACTGTCCACAAGCCAGTGACAATTTTCCACATAACAGTCCCCACAGAGTGATAAGCTACACATATCAAATGTATGTTAGTAATACTGACTAAAATCCTTTAGGCAAGCAGGGAACTAATTCAATGGCAACCTGTGGAACCATAGCTGACTTAAATCTACCCTACCTTTGGGAAGGCCAACAATTTAGGTCTTACCACTGTGGAACCCCAGTCATAGCCAGCAAATGAAACGAAGTAGACTTCAACTTGTGATGTCTTGCCTAGAGCACCAAGCTTTAACTAATGGCAATTACATTTGCCAAATGAGTCACTCACTAAACACAATTTTACATTATTTACAAAAAATGTGTTAGACTTTTACATCACATTGTATTACATAGGACTGTAACGGAAAGAGCAGCAATTATGGAATACAATAATTGATTGTCAATCTGTATTAATATGGATTCATGTATCTGTGTGATATGCAATGTAATGTACATAGTTTTTTATTGTATTGTATGGTCTAATGTGTGTTATGGTAACCTGGAAAAAATGATTATAAATGATTAAATAACTTGTTATTTTGTCTTTGCCTCCTCAGACCTTCCCCTGGATTACTCACCGGCTGTAGGCAGGGGTTCTGGGAATTCTTTCACATCTTCTGGGGAAGACCGTATCACTGGAGTCCGAGTGTGGGAGACCAGCGGAAGCCACATCAGAGGGTAAGTATCAGTCAGTAATTACAGAGTCAATCTATCAATCAGTCGATCAACTCAGCTATCCAAAAGAATTTACCAATCTATCAAAGATAGACTGTCATCTAACCAAGAAGTCAAGCAACTGATGTACCTACCAGTCAACCAAAAGTCAAACCAATCACTCTTAATCAGCCAATCAGTCAATTGAGCCAATCTATATATGGACCAACAAAACAATCACTCACTTTATTAAAATAAAATTATTATTCAGTTAATCAAATAACCAAGCAAGCAATCAGTCAGTGAGTTAATGAACCTAGTTTAGGTGGTATAATGCCCTTATCAAAAACACTGAGACAAAGTGAAACATGAAGTGTGTTATAAAATAAGAATATAAAATAAGAATATAAAATATTGTGTTTCTCATGCACTAATCAATATCATGTTCTAATGGAAGCAAGAATTAGGGTTTGATGGATGATATTTGCCTTTGAATTTATGATGCAAGTCTAACTTTTTCAGAGTTTTTCAAGTCTAACTGTTTCCTTTTTCAGATTACAGCTCAAATATGACTACACCTGGACACCTGTTTTTGGTCGGAGTCTCAACGAGCAACAGGAGATGTTGCTATTTGATGATGAGGCCATTGTGCAGATCTCAGGGAAATACAATCCTGGAAACTATGTCTATCAACTGATGTTCGTCACAAACAGAGGACGCTTTCTCATCGCTGGCCAGCCCATTGGCACATCTTTCAACTTCTATCCCAATCATAGGCAGGGTGAGCTGCGACTGATCAGCGGGAGGAGCGATTCTAATGGCATCACCTCCATTGCTGCACTCTGGGCAACAGCCTACCCTGTAGCACCAAACGTCCCACCCAGCAGAAATGAATCCATGTTGGCACTTTCATAATCGTTTCAAATCCATCGTTCATTATGTTTACCATTTATGAAATAGGTATGTTGCTTTCCTTTCTCGATGTAGCTGCTTTGCTTCGATTAGCCTAGAAATGTCACATACAGTACCACTGCTACCCGATCGCAAGGAATGTGTGAATGCAGAGTGCACAAAACAAATTATGTGTTTTCACATCATATATTTACAACCTCTATTGATTGATCTTGACTTAACATTTAAAATATGTGTCAACCAGTCAGTCCAGTTCAAGTTAAATGACTGGGGATGAGTAGTGAGACCATTGTTTTATTCCATTTTACCTTTTAAATACATACGCTCTTACCCAGAGGAACACAAACACAAGTGTAAAGATAAAGAATTAAAGCGTGGTTATTCCCCAGAGGGCGAAAGCACAGTCCTAACAGAGACAGCAAAGTGCAAGCAGTGCAGACTCAATTGACAACTTTAGAACTACCCTATTGAACATCAAACTAAGTTACACAAACAAGAACCAAACAACTTGACTGACAACTAAATTGCATTACATGAAAAATAGCAAAGGGCTCATTACAAAAAAGAGAAAGACAAGAAAAAGGAGCTTTATCTAGTCAGGTGTTAGGGATATGTAAACGTGATAGAAAAAGGCAGGGTGACGGAATCAAGGTGCAGTGTTAAGAAGTGGGTCTTTAGTCTGTGTCAGAAGATGGCCAAAATCTCAGCTGTTCTGATTGCCCATGGAAACTGCAGTATATTGATGATGATGGTGGAGATTGAATGGTGGAGAAAAATCACCCTGATTTATCCAGGGACATTGCAGTGCCTTTCTTGTGCAAATAATTTGTTAATGCCCAGCTTGGATTTACACATTCAATCAGAAATCAAAAATTTGTGAGATGATTGACAGAAACTTTTTATGGTTGTAGTACATGACTAGTTTCAATAACATCTGTAACTGATGCCAATTTGATAATTTACAGTACATCAGCAAGGCAAACTTTTAAATCAGTTGTGATGGTGTTTCCTTGAAGAACAAATAAAATATGGAAAATGTAATTATCTATGCCATCGATTGGTTCATCAGTAACTACATGATATGTTCAGTTGTTTGATTAATTTTCTCATTTGTTATTTTTTGTAAAGCAGCAATCTGCAGGATATACTGTACTGTAGCCATGTAGCTGATGAAATTGCCATTTCTTACATTTGTTTAAGATTATCCTCTTTTTCCAGTGTAATATATACATTTATGTACACACTTCATTTATTTTATAACAGGCTGTCTTTTCCCCTGCTGACAGATGATTCCCCCTTGGTGTTGATCTCATATCTTGACTGGTGTTTGTTTGTTTTTAATTGTCTATTGTTTTTTTTTACTTTCTTTGTATACTTTATTGTTGCATTGAAAGTTGTCCAAAAATAAATTAAATCTCTATTAGGCTCCTGCATTATGTAATTTTACAAATGTCACAATTAGCCATTCAACAGTATAACCACTCAACTATTCGACTCTATAATTAATCACTTGACTGTGCTGTTCAAGTGACTACAGGGACCCCAGGAGGATAATAATTGAAATACTACTTTATATACAAATCCGAATAGACAAATCGGTGGCCCGAATTATGTTGGGCTATGTTGTTATTTCTGCCACCATCTTTAACCATATCGTGCTAGTGCAAGGTTTAGTCAATGTGGAGTTGGGTTGAGTCACTGATCAGAAAAAAATAAATAAAACATGTAGTTATTTGGGGGGAGAGTAGGGGGTTGGTGCAGGCGGACACAGAGAGAGATGTGCGGAACACAATGATGATCATTTGCGCTAAGATCTCAGACTCACCTTATGCCATGTTCTGCCATTAGACGGCAAACTGTTTTCTCACCAACCCCAAAAAAGAGTTGCAATGTCACAGACAGGCAAACCAGCTAATAAATAACTCTCCACAGCTTCCGCAGGCAGTATGTAAGAAGGGCGTCCAACTGATCTGGTATAAGCTGAATTTTGTAGCGAAACGTTCAGGCGATGAGCCACTTCCTTCAAATTGTTAAACACTACAGGGTCAACCTCTGTGATGCAAATAACTGCAACAAATTGTCAAAGTATCCATGTGAAAGAGTAAATAATCAGGATTGTATTTTCAGCTATGTTAGCCAGTATCAAATCTCTGGCTATCTCTTGCCAGTAGGCCATAGGCAATAGTGTAGGGGAGATATGGGAAATAACTAACATAGTCTGTATTTCACTGGGCTGGGTCTGGGCAACCGATACTCTGATGCTACCTTGTCATCTTACATCGAAAACCCTTAAGACTACACCTTTACTCTGCATTTGTCATTAAGACACAGAGATCATGAAAGCAAGGACATTTTTGAGTAAAATCAGATGAAACCAAATACATTAGTTTGTAGCCACAAAAGCAGCCAATGTGATTGTGTAACTGTTGATAGATGACAACCTGGCTCACCTCCAAAAGAAGCAAAACTCCAGTGCTACCTTGTCATCTTCTGTTGAAAACCTTTAAAAGCATGTTTTACTCTGAATTTAACATTGGCAAACAGATAATGAAAGCAAACACATTTTAGGAGTAAAATCAAATGAAACCCAGTACATTAGCTTGTAGCTGCAAAAGCAGCTGATGTGATGTGAATGGTGACTGGAGACACATAAGTTGACATTGAGACATACTGTACAGATTATGAAAGCCAAGACATTACAGCAGTCGCTACTTGTGACTGGTGATAAACTGCGTTAGGTTTAACCAACCTGGGGTTTGTCTGCACTTTTGACTGGCTGGCTAGCAATCCCAGAAAGCTGCATGCTAGACCAAAACTACGCAATTTGTTAGTCACTAAAAGTCTGTTTACGATTAGCTGACATACATTTGGATTCCTTGAAATACACACATATACTGTGCCTAAAAAATACTTCTGGTAAAAAATTTTTTTTTTAAATCACTTGCATATAGCCAAACCAGAATTTTATTTGGCATTATATTTATCAAATATATTTATTGAAATTTCTTGATGTTCTTTGGAGACTAAAAGTAATTCAAAATGTTTAACCCGAAATACGCGTCTCAAGTTCCGATGCAACCACCTAAAAAAATCCCTGTTACATATCATCCCCGCTCTCCCCTACTAGCGTAAATGGAGAAAGAGCATCCGTGTTGAAGCCAAGGATCGTACAGTCGATCTACACACTCAATCAACCAATATCAATCAGTATCAATCAACCAGTGGGAAAAACGTGACACCATGACAAACTTTGAATGACTTTATGGCCAAGTATGTCAGCCGACCTCAACCCTATTGAGCACCTGTGGGGAATTTTGAAGAGAAAAGTTGAGCAGCACTCCCCATCAAACATCAAGGCACTCAAGGAGGTCATCCTCCAGGATTTCGAGGTTGGTGAGACTATCAGTCTATTTATTTCAATGGACAACAAGTGACTTCATTGGATCAACCAAATCAAAAACAAATATAAGGCCCTTAGCTGGTCAAATTGTAGCTTAAGTCTGCCATTGTTGTGCCAGACTAAAGAAGGTATTGTAGAAGAAGTGTTTCAACATAAACTGCAAAAAAAAAAAATAAATAAATAAATAAATAGTTAGAACATTAATGATAATTAAAGCCAGCTGTTCACTTTAACTTTAAGGGGATCAAGAGGAGAATAGTCTTAAATAATAGTTTCTTAATAGTTCATTAAAATAAAATAAAAATGTAGCTGTCAATATATAATGAACTGTGGTGCTTTTAATATAAAATGAAAGACTGAAAATATTTGTAACTGGTACAAAGTAATCCAATTCTCATTTTATATTTTTTTGGAAATTGTTCTTATAAAGACTAATGATTAAACCAAGACATTCCTGTTAATGAACTGGATTTAAAAATGCTATAAATTAATACACCGTGTGTAGATCTTTTATGCATACAGTCCTTTTATTTACAAACAGCTGAGGCATATATATTATACATTATACAAAATACTGAAGAATGCTAGAATTGACTTTGATGCCCATTTTTTGTTAAGTATTTGCAGCATCTTATATTCATAATGTTGCAGTATACATACATTGTAGTTTAAAATGAAAACTGTCTAATTAGACATAGGTCAACATGAGCAATTATTAAATGTTCTGGGATGTGTAGAGTTGTGAAAACACCTGTTAATTTATTGGCTCATTCATTTTCGTGTTTCTGCCAGGAAACAGACTCAAACAAGAACAGCAGGAACAATGTATGTTTTTTACCGTACATTTTGAAAACGTCACCCATGTTACAGGAATGTTGCTTGCCCTGTGCATATAAATACAGGAGTCAAGAGCAGAGAATTGCACCTTTGAGATCTTGTCGTTTACATCTCTGCATTACTGAGCAGGTGAGTTTCTGCGAAGTCACCCTTGCAAGTAATTTTATTATTTATGGATATATGAATTAAATAATTTTTAATTCTGAACATACTGTGCAAGACTAAAAATAAAAGAACAAGGGAAAATTAATGATAAATCACTGGGCTATAAACAGTACAAAGATAAAAGTATCACCAAATTCATTACGATTAAGTTTATATATACTGTTTTAGATATAACATGTTTTGCTATTTTACATAAATAATGTTATAGGCTAACAATATTCTTGATCAGGAGCTTGTGCAAGATTTAAAAATCAGCTTATCATTGAGGTGTCAAAAAAGATTGGGGGGATTGTACTCACAGGTAGCTATAAAATAGGTTCTGGTGTGCTGAAGAGAGTGTATGAACATAATAGTTTTGTGATTTTGCTCATTTACTCAGAAAATATTTAGCCTAGCACAATGAAATTTGACTTCAAACAGCTTTGACATGTCAGTAATCATTACCCATTTCAATAACGTTCATAGCATAATCAAGTCGGACACAATTTAAATGAAAGTACAAGCAGTCCAATGTTAAATTCATATGATCTAGTCGATATAATTGTAACAGAGGGGCGGAATAATCATTCAAAAACAGTAAATTAAAATACCTAATAATGTTTTGTGCACATACACTATATGGTCAAAAGTACGTGGACACCTGACATACAACATCTCATCCAAAATAATGGCCATTAATATGGAGTTGGTCCACCATTTCCAACGATATCAACCTCCACTCTTAAGAGAATACTTTATACTAGATGTCAGTGCATTGCAGCAGGGATTTGCTTCCATTCAGAGAGCAATAGTGAGGTAGGTAACTGATTGGGCAATTAGGCCTGGCTTTCCAAGTGATCGCAATGTTGTAGGATGGTGTTGAGGTCAGGGCTCTGAGCAGGCCAGTCAAGTTCTTCCACACCATTCTTGACAAAACCATTTCTATATGGATCTCACTGTGTGCCCGGGGGCATTGTCATGCTGAAACAGAAAAGGACTTTCCACAAACTGTTGGTGAAGTACAGAATTGTCTAGAATGTGATTGTATGCTGAAGCATTAAGACTAAGGTACCTAGGCCAAATTGCAAAAACAGCCCCAGACCTAGATACTTTCGGTAATGTAGAGTACTAATGTTAATCGAGGAAACACATTTCCAATGGTAACATGACATCTTCCGCATCCTAAGATTATGAAGCATGGGGCTTTATTTAAGAAAAAGACAGAGCACAAACATTGACACACAGGCAACCTCATAAGTGAGTTGTGGTAACGTTCAAGGTAAGAAGAAATTGATGACAACGTTAAAATAGACCAATCCCAGTGTATTATTCTTAAATACTTTAAAATATCTATACTGCCATATTTTACGTGGGCAATTATGGGCAATCTAATGTTTTATTTTTCTATATTATATTTTAAATTAGTTCTAAAATACTGGATGAAAATTGCTGGTGGGCGAGAACCCCCACCGCGTCAAAGACCACACACCAATTTTCCTGCTGTTTATAATATATTTCTGTTTTATTATTTTTAATTACTGAATAAGGCTATTTTTATTAGATCTAAGCTCTATTGGTTCCTGTAATGTCAAAAAACTCTCCTTCATATCGAGAAATTTTAATGCGCCGTAAAGACTTTATGTGGGTATGCAACCCTGAGATCACAGACAATGATGAAGTCTGATGTTATAGAATCTGTAATTGAGTAGCCTACTCACATAGACATGATAGGTAGGACTGTAAAACAGGTTTCTTTGAGCTGAGCTATATACCTGCAGTTGTTCTTAGTGCTAAACAACTGACTGGAACGCTATATACCCAATATGTTATATCTTACTTGAGCTAGCATGTGACTTCCTTCTTCTTCCATTTTGAATTTGGTTACAGGTCTTGGGAACAGTTGCTGAACAGTTCTAGGCTATTCCAAAATGATCTACATCTTGATTTTCAGTCTTTGCTGTCTCACAGCTCGGGCTCTGTGTAAGTGTCTCACAATATCACATTCAATGTGTTAAGATTTCAGACATTTTTACATCATGTATTCACTTGAAAATCACATTCTAAGCGCATGAACATCTTCAGTACAAACAAGAATGTTTCACTTGAAAGTTACAGAAAAAGAAAAAATGTATAGCCTACATAATTGTAAATTAAATATTATTTTTTTTTAAAGGTAGTGAACCAAAATACCAAAACAGTGCTAGTAGGCTATTTCAAGACTGGACTGGCACATCCACTGTCACAGCAGAGCAACCTTACAATACAACTGTCCACAAGCCAGTGACAATTTTCCACATAACAGTCCCCACAGAGTGATAAGCTACACATATCAAATGTATGTTAGTAATACTGACTAAAATCCTTTAGGCAAGCAGGGAACTAATTCAATGGCAACCTGTGGAACCATAGCTGACTTAAATCTACCCTACCTTTGGGAAGGCCAACAATTTAGGTCTTACCACTGTGGAACCCCAGTCATAGCCAGCAAATGAAACGAAGTAGACTTCAACTTGTGATGTCTTGCCTAGAGCACCAAGCTTTAACTAATGGCAATTACATTTGCCAAATGAGTCACTCACTAAACACAATTTTACATTATTTACAAAAAATGTGTTAGACTTTTACATCACATTGTATTACATAGGACTGTAACGGAAAGAGCAGCAATTATGGAATACAATAATTGATTGTCAATCTGTATTAATATGGATTCATGTATCTGTGTGATATGCAATGTAATGTACATAGTTTTTTATTGTATTGTATGGTCTAATGTGTGTTATGGTAACCTGGAAAAAATGATTATAAATGATTAAATAACTTGTTATTTTGTCTTTGCCTCCTCAGACCTTCCCCTGGATTACTCACCGGCTGTAGGCAGGGGTTCTGGGAATTCTTTCACATCTTCTGGGGAAGACCGTATCACTGGAGTCCGAGTGTGGGAGACCAGCGGAAGCCACATCAGAGGGTAAGTATCAGTCAGTAATTACAGAGTCAATCTATCAATCAGTCGATCAACTCAGCTATCCAAAAGAATTTACCAATCTATCAAAGATAGACTGTCATCTAACCAAGAAGTCAAGCAACTGATGTACCTACCAGTCAACCAAAAGTCAAACCAATCACTCTTAATCAGCCAATCAGTCAATTGAGCCAATCTATATATGGACCAACAAAACAATCACTCACTTTATTAAAATAAAATTATTATTCAGTTAATCAAATAACCAAGCAAGCAATCAGTCAGTGAGTTAATGAACCTAGTTTAGGTGGTATAATGCCCTTATCAAAAACACTGAGACAAAGTGAAACATGAAGTGTGTTATAAAATAAGAATATAAAATAAGAATATAAAATATTGTGTTTCTCATGCACTAATCAATATCATGTTCTAATGGAAGCAAGAATTAGGGTTTGATGGATGATATTTGCCTTTGAATTTATGATGCAAGTCTAACTTTTTCAGAGTTTTTCAAGTCTAACTGTTTCCTTTTTCAGATTACAGCTCAAATATGACTACACCTGGACACCTGTTTTTGGTCGGAGTCTCAACGAGCAACAGGAGATGTTGCTATTTGATGATGAGGCCATTGTGCAGATCTCAGGGAAATACAATCCTGGAAACTATGTCTATCAACTGATGTTCGTCACAAACAGAGGACGCTTTCTCATCGCTGGCCAGCCCATTGGCACATCTTTCAACTTCTATCCCAATCATAGGCAGGGTGAGCTGCGACTGATCAGCGGGAGGAGCGATTCTAATGGCATCACCTCCATTGCTGCACTCTGGGCAACAGCCTACCCTGTAGCACCAAACGTCCCACCCAGCAGAAATGAATCCATGTTGGCACTTTCATAATCGTTTCAAATCCATCGTTCATTATGTTTACCATTTATGAAATAGGTATGTTGCTTTCCTTTCTCGATGTAGCTGCTTTGCTTCGATTAGCCTAGAAATGTCACATACAGTACCACTGCTACCCGATCGCAAGGAATGTGTGAATGCAGAGTGCACAAAACAAATTATGTGTTTTCACATCATATATTTACAACCTCTATTGATTGATCTTGACTTAACATTTAAAATATGTGTCAACCAGTCAGTCCAGTTCAAGTTAAATGACTGGGGATGAGTAGTGAGACCATTGTTTTATTCCATTTTACCTTTTAAATACATACGCTCTTACCCAGAGGAACACAAACACAAGTGTAAAGATAAAGAATTAAAGCGTGGTTATTCCCCAGAGGGCGAAAGCACAGTCCTAACAGAGACAGCAAAGTGCAAGCAGTGCAGACTCAATTGACAACTTTAGAACTACCCTATTGAACATCAAACTAAGTTACACAAACAAGAACCAAACAACTTGACTGACAACTAAATTGCATTACATGAAAAATAGCAAAGGGCTCATTACAAAAAAGAGAAAGACAAGAAAAAGGAGCTTTATCTAGTCAGGTGTTAGGGATATGTAAACGTGATAGAAAAAGGCAGGGTGACGGAATCAAGGTGCAGTGTTAAGAAGTGGGTCTTTAGTCTGTGTCAGAAGATGGCCAAAATCTCAGCTGTTCTGATTGCCCATGGAAACTGCAGTATATTGATGATGATGGTGGAGATTGAATGGTGGAGAAAAATCACCCTGATTTATCCAGGGACATTGCAGTGCCTTTCTTGTGCAAATAATTTGTTAATGCCCAGCTTGGATTTACACATTCAATCAGAAATCAAAAATTTGTGAGATGATTGACAGAAACTTTTTATGGTTGTAGTACATGACTAGTTTCAATAACATCTGTAACTGATGCCAATTTGATAATTTACAGTACATCAGCAAGGCAAACTTTTAAATCAGTTGTGATGGTGTTTCCTTGAAGAACAAATAAAATATGGAAAATGTAATTATCTATGCCATCGATTGGTTCATCAGTAACTACATGATATGTTCAGTTGTTTGATTAATTTTCTCATTTGTTATTTTTTGTAAAGCAGCAATCTGCAGGATATACTGTACTGTAGCCATGTAGCTGATGAAATTGCCATTTCTTACATTTGTTTAAGATTATCCTCTTTTTCCAGTGTAATATATACATTTATGTACACACTTCATTTATTTTATAACAGGCTGTCTTTTCCCCTGCTGACAGATGATTCCCCCTTGGTGTTGATCTCATATCTTGACTGGTGTTTGTTTGTTTTTAATTGTCTATTGTTTTTTTTTACTTTCTTTGTATACTTTATTGTTGCATTGAAAGTTGTCCAAAAATAAATTAAATCTCTATTAGGCTCCTGCATTATGTAATTTTACAAATGTCACAATTAGCCATTCAACAGTATAACCACTCAACTATTCGACTCTATAATTAATCACTTGACTGTGCTGTTCAAGTGACTATAGGGACCCCAGGAGGATAATAATTGAAATACTACTTTATATACAAATCCGAATAGACAAATCGGTGGCCCGAATTATGTTGGGCTATGTTGTTATTTCTGCCACCATCTTTAACCATATCGTGCTAGTGCAAGGTTTAGTCAATGTGGAGTTGGGTTGAGTCACTGATCTGAAAAAAATAAATAAAACATGTAGTTATTTGGCGGGAGAGTAGGGGGTTGGTGCAGGCGGACACAGAGAGAGATGTGCGGAACACAATGATGATCATTTGCGCTAAGATCTCAGACTCACCTTATGCCATGTTCTGCCATTAGACGGCAAACTGTTTTCTCACCAACCCCAAAAAAGAGTTGCAATGTCACAGACAGGCAAACCAGCTAATAAATAACTCTCCACAGCTTCCGCAGGCAGTATGTAAGAAGGGCGTCCAACTGATCTGGTATAAGCTGAATTTTGTAGCGAAACGTTCAGGCGATGAGCCACTTCCTTCAAATTGTCAAACACTACAGGGTCAACCTCTGTGATGCAAATAACTGCAACAAATTGTTAAAGTATCCACGTGAAAGAGTAAATAATCAGGATTGTATTTTCAGCTATGTTAGCCAGTATCAAATCTCTGGCTATCTCTTGCCAGTAGGCCATAGGCAATAGTGTAGGGGAGATATGGGAAATAACTAACATAGTCTGTATTTCACTGGGCTGGGTCTGGGCAACCAAAACTCTGATGCTACCTTGTCATTTTACATCGAAAACCCTTAAGACTACACCTTTACTCTGCATTTGTCATTAAGACACAGAGATCATGAAAGCAAGGACATTTTTGAGTAAAATCAGATGAAACCAAATACATTAGTTTGTAGCCACAAAAGCAGCCAATGTGATTGTGTAACTGTTGATAGATGACAACCTGGCTCACCTCCAAAAGAAGCAAAACTCCAGTGCTACCTTGTCATCTTCTGTTGAAAACCTTTAAAAGCATGTTTTACTCTGAATTTAACATTGACAAACAGATAATGAAAGCAAACACATTTTAGGAGTAAAATCAAATGAAACCCAGTACATTAGCTTGTAGCTGCAAAAGCAGCTGATGTGATGTGAATGGTGACTGGAGACACATAAGTTGACCTTGAGACATACTGTACAGATTATGAAAGCCAAGACATTACAGCAGTCGCTACTTGTGACTGGTGATAAACTGCATTAGGTTTAACCAACCTGGGGTTTGTCTGCACTTTTGACTGGCTGGCTAGCAATCCCAGGAAGCTGCATGCTATACCAAAACTATGCAATTTGTTAGTCACTAAAAGTTTGTTCACGATTAGCTGACATACATTTGGATTCCTTGAAATACACACATATACTGTGCCTAAAAAATACTTCTGGTAAAAAATTTTTTTTAAAAATCACTTGCATATAGCCAAACCAGAATTTTATTTGGCATTATATTTATCAAATATATTTATTGAAATTTCTTGATGTTCTTTGGAGACTAAAAGTAATTCAAAATGTTTAACCCGAAATACGCGTCTCAAGTTCCGATGCAACCACCTAAAAAAATCCCTGTTACATATCATCCCCGCTCTCCCCTACTAGCGTAAATGGAGAAAGAGCATCCGTGTTGAAGCCAAGGATCGTACAGTCGATCTACACACTCAATCAACCAATATCAATCAGTATCAATCAACCAGTGGGAAAAACGTGACACCATGACAAACTTTGAATGACTTTATGGCCAAGTATGTCAGCCGACCTCAACCCTATTGAGCACCTGTGGGGAATTTTGAAGAGAAAAGTTGAGCAGCACTCCCCATCAAACATCAAGGCACTCAAGGAGGTCATCCTCCAGGAGTGGAACAGGATAGACAGTGACAATATGTCATGAACATACTAAGAATATTACATATTTGTTGAATTTAATAAAGGGTGTACTCATTTGTGCAACCCTTGATTTAAGCAACGTTGCCTAATTTGCTTATTTTAGTTATTGATGACATGTCTTTCTATGTTGTTATTAAGTATGTGTTTAATAAATTTCAATTTTGTCATCGTTCCATGAATTGTAATGGTTATTATTTAGAAATAGAAATATATGTATGTTCAGAGGGGTATACTTTAAATTAATCATGAAATGAATATATGCAGAAATGAATGAATCAATAAATGAACAAATAGGCCTACGGAAGTAAATAAATGCAGAAATACCCATTTGTGTCAGATTTTATCTATTAATTTATTTCCGTGTATATTCTTTTATTTAAAAAAAATTCGTGCATTTATTTATTTAATTATGGCATTTTCGATCCTCCACATGTAGTATGCAGCTACAGGTGATGTGGAAAAACAGGTAACAGGCAAAGGCTCATTCCTGAGCGGTAAACGCACAAGGTAGGCTGTCCAGTGTCGTGTTACAAATAAACTACCTTTCCCATAATCCCACAATTAACGAATGAGTTTCGCAGCGTGTCTGGTGTGTTTCGGTGTTGGCTGTAGCAAATGCCCAGAAGCGAAATTCGGCCGCATTGTATACAAGCGCACGAATAATGACTGAATTAAATGAAGACTAATAGAATGCCTGTCGAAGGTAAGAATACTAACATTTCTTGAAACAAAGAAATACCTTGATCGGCCAGTGTTTGGAGTTTAGTAATGGAGCCGCAGAGATTCGCAAGTGGTTATGATTGGCTAACGCTGCACGCCAGAGAAAATCAGTGAAGTATGAAAATTCGGTGTTGCCTAGCTAGGGATGAGTGCTTGCCTGTCGGTTAGAAGATTGTGGTTTCAGTGTGAAATATTAATAGGATATGTGGGCGGACGTATAGGCCAATTTTATTCTCGAAGAACCGAATTGTCCAGTATTTCAGAACCGACGGTCAACACATTTTGCTAATGCCCCTGTCAATGTCTGATGCGCACTCTGGAGAAACAAACCAAGCTCCGTTCGTACCATATGTTTGTAGCCTACTCTGTAATCGGTTACGCGTGTTTAGTCTGCGAAAGGAGCTATTTAATCCAAAGAAATATTTTACATTGTTTGTAACTGCTCTATTCTTGAGGAGTGTTTAATTTTATTTATCACAAAATTCCAAGAATGGTTCTTATTATAGACACAACTGAAGAGAGTACCTGTAATGTAGCCTACATTATTGGGCGCATTGGACGTTGCTCCACGTGAGATAATCGTCCGCTGCGACCAAATCTATTGTTGACTATAAGTGAGTTTTTTTTTGGGGGGGGGGGGGAGCGAGCGTTGCCTAAAATTGTCCACACAAATCGACGACAAACGTTTATTTTGCGTGTGCAAACCATAGACAGTACCATAGAAGGTGCAAACATAACCTGGGGCGGAATGCTAGGACAGTCTCACCACCTTATCGGGGGGATCCTGTGGATTCAAAATCCGATGAGAGGTAGGTAAATCAATTTTAGAGATCCTTCACGGGCGCCTAAGGTTTATTTAGTTATTTATTTATTTATTTATTTATTGCATGTACGAGTGCATGATAGCTTTTTAATGATGTTTCGTCACAATCTGCTATATATCAACGTTCGTAAACTCTTATTAAAACTATAACGTTAGCTATATGAACTTGTTGTTAATTCAGTACTCTGAAATATGTAGGCTATAGTTTGTATATCTAAAATATGAGAGCGCTTTCTGCTTGCGTTGTTGAATATGACACGTGCAGATGCACAACGCAGTATGATGAGCATAATGCTTGACGTTGTGCTTTTGTTAAGCGAAAGGGGAACATTTATCCCCTGGTTCAAACTAAGATAATTAAAGAGGCCACGTAGACCTGTAAAGCCACATTATAAACAATACGAATTTTAACAACTGTTCTTCTCAGCGGCATTCATAATACTCACATACTTGACTAGAACAAACCATACGACTGCACGCTAAATTAACATTATGTATTACCATTACAATGAAGTGCTCTATTTTAACTGTCATTACGTTCGTCTTTTGCATGATGTGAGAAGTAAGCTGAAATAACAATTTGTCTGATTTTTTAATATAATTTTGTTACTGTAAATTTTTGGGTTATTTTCAGAATGATACACCCAGGCTGTGATATTAATTTGTAGGCCTATTTGTAGTCTCTTCAGTGTGTATTATAGTACATGCACATTATATTTTCATTAGTTCTCTTTATGATATGTTATTGGCAACATACGTACTACCTTTTTTCTATAATCTTATGAATGTATTCTGTACTTCCCAAAAGGAGGAATAGTGGGGCCTTGTAGGTGAGGGATTGGATATTTAATCTGAAGATTGCTGGTTTGATTCTCAATGTGGTGTCTACTGCTGTTGTACCTTTGAGCACGGTACTTATCTTATGCTTATATTTTTGTATATCTTATTGTATGAATGGATTATATGTAATTAAGCTATAAGTCACTCTGAATAAGGGTGTTTCTCAGGCAAGTAATTACTAACAATTAGTATTTGAAGTCCAGTGCTCTCTGTGAACTCATTAATTACTGATGGAGAGGGCCTGTTTGAAATAGAATCACCCTTTAATGATCATATGTGCCCTGGGAAAAGGAAGCCCTTTCAGTAAAATTATTCTGGTCATCATTTTGCTGACGTATTCACTCAATGAAAGTAGGGCAGACATTAAAAATTTAAAACAAATGAAGAAAGCTTAAGAAAAGTGAATCTTCTCATAGGCACATGTATTTTTTCTTCCTCACAAATTAAAATGTCCTCTAAAGGTTCATGAATATTCAATTCTTCTTATATTCTTAAAGTCAAAATACGTAGAATACACAGGACTTTTCAGAATTTTTCATATTTTGAAACTCTGTAGTTTTCTCATTTCACAAAGAAAACTGAATCAGTACTGCTGTCCTGTCCTGTTAGCCTTGTTAACACAGCCATTACATAGACCTGCTCAATCAGCCAGGATGATGCGCAAATGTAGTCATACACTGTAATGTGCACAAGTGTCAGGTGAAATCCAGAAAAATGATGGCACTTGCTTCCAGCTTCTTGTCCTGTTCTAGTTTCGGTTGTTATACACTTTTATGGGGATTGTTTAAATGCTGTGCGGACTGTGCCAACTCATAGTAAGCACTAACCAACAAATGAGAATCGAGAATTTTGGTCTTATGTCTTCATTCAATCCTAAGCCACTTTTCCACCGCTTGGTACCGGCTCAACTCGACTTGACTTTACTCGACTCTACTCGCTTTTGGTACCAGGTACTTTGTTTTCCACTGCAGATAGTACCCCCGTCAATGTAGCTGGTCGTCATAACGACGCTGCATGAAACTGCCGTGACGTCATCTTCAACGCGACACACACAGGAACAATGGAGAATATAGAAGGGATGGTGTTCTTGATTCTCGGTATAATGGCTGTTTGTCACAGCAAGGAGACAAATTTTGTTTCAGAAGAGGCTCAAGGCAGCAAGACAAAATACTGCTGAAAAAAACAGGAGAGTTTGGGAAATCCTACATCAGAGCTCAGATGATAGGCATAGGTCCCTTTTAGCCATTTGCCACCTTGCTGAGTCATTTTTACTGGTCTGGTTGTGATATGACCAACTAATACAGACCCATTGATACAGATTGTCATTGTCAAGCTTGGACGTGAAATAGGCTATGTGCTGTATGTGGCATGTTCTCACAGAATCTAATGTTCTCTCAGTTTCCTGTGTTAATCTAACTTCTGTAAGCTATGTCAACTGTTATACATTTTATGGGGTTAAAAATGGTTTGTAATGATTGTTTGTGTTTATTAAATTGCATTATAACTATTAAGAGATTATGAAATTTTGCTGTGCAGACAGAGTTCATGTTTTGTGTTTGGGAACTTTATATTTTGTGTTAGGGCAATTTTATTTATTTATTTCTACGTTGGCCATGTCTCCAGATGAAAATGAAATCTGTATGGCACTTTTAGCGTTAGCCTAAGTTGTACCAGCGACTGAGAATTAACAGAATGTCAAAGGAACCAAAATTTAAACAATTTTTGCAGCAATGGTCTCAGTCATAGACAGAATTTTATGTTATCAGAATGATTTGTTACACCTAATGGTCTTTTGATAAAGCTGCAACTATACCCATGGGCTTCAGCTTGCATTATGTGTGTTCTTTTTACACTGAAGCACAGTGTAAGTGAGATTATCTGGTTGTTTTTTTCTTCTTTCTTTTTTTTTTTTTTTAAAAGGAAGATATAAATGTTATACACTTTGTTGTACGTCGCTCTGGATAAGATCGTCTGCCAAATGCCTGTAATGCAATGTAATGTAAAAGTAGGTTGGAATCTTATTTTAGCTGCAATGAATATTCATTGAAAGCGAGGCACAGTGAATAGTAATTGCTGCTAAGGATTCTAAATCATAAAATCATGACATCGTCTCAAAGCAGAAAAGCATCGTCTCTTTCGCAGCTGCAAGTCTAATACCAAAAATGATATTAAGAAATAAAGACTGCTTAACCCCAATTTGCCTCTGATAAAAAATAAGAGCAAGCAAGTTCATTCTTACCTTCTTGTGTGTGTGGCCTAAAGCACACCAGGTTCCTCTGCTCTGAACATACTGTTGGCCTATAATGTGTAATGTTGATTAAGCTTACTTACAGTAAATGAATCATGTCGCTCTCTTTTTGTAAATATTCAGAACTTAGCCAGCCATTTTATATTAAGTGTAAAATAGGTGGTGCATTAACGTATTTTAGTACAGTAAAATATTTTACCTTTATGAATGTTTGTCAAAGGATATGAAGGGGATGTCTGTTCTGTGTGGCTGATACTGATGTTTGGTGAAGCCGATGTTGTGAAGATAGTCAGGGACGTAGTTTAATAAAAATAAATAAATAATAAATAAAAAAACAGCTGAAAAACAGGGCTAGTCGATGTGGGAGATTGAATAAGGCTGGGTGTTTGTCACAGGAAATAGCCTATAAGCTGAAGTCACAGAGCATTCATGGCAAAGTTGAAAATCATTTTAAAAAAGCTCTAAGAAATTGTGCATGAAGTTTAAAAAAAATCATTGGGCTCCTAGGAACAACTAGCCTATGAGTGAAATGCTTTGATAAGCTGGTTCATTTAATTGCTTAATTTGGTCCCTCATGGAAAGAAAGAACATGCTGTTTTGCTTTTAATTCAGCCGAACCTTGTTCGAAATAGAGCATACTGAATTTGCATTACTGAAATTAAACATGGTTGCCGTCTGTCTGTTTTTATCTCTTTAAAGTTTGTTTTGGCACACCATGCTAGGTTTGGTTTTTGATGGAGCTCCTCTTGTCACTGAACGCTATAGTGATGGGGGAAGGAGCACTTGGCATCAACATTGTTGACAGGGGTTGTCACAATTCCCAACAACTGACACGGATGGGAATCCTGATCCCAGCGTATTCTCAAATCGGTATACATTACAGGACGTAGTTTCTCCCAGCACTTTAAGGTTGACTATAACTGCACCATCCAAAGCTGCCAAAAGCTAAGCACAAAAAATGGACGAAATCGCAGAAATGACAAAAAATGGGGAAGTCACGGGACTTGAAAAAAATAGCAAAAATCACGGAATCTGTGACTTCCATGACAAACACCCAGGGTTAAGGATTGTAACTGATCAAAGACATGGAATGTTGTTGAATATGATAATATCTTTGCAGTGTTGGATCATGGGTGTGTGGTGGCTTGGTATGCGTAGAACTGGTCTGGCAGCCACTGGGCCTGTCTTTGCTTGAGGAGCAGGGAGCTGTAGGAAAAGTGCTTAGCAGACTGGTTAAAGGAGATCGGAGCATTGTAAATAAACCTATTTTACTGAAGCTGCACATCTTACATCTGACAGACTGTAGAATGTTTTCATGTAAAAATGATGTGCCATGTGAATTTGTGTGTCCACAAGCAAGACATGTTATCCAGTTGTATTTAATGTGTGTTTACCTTAAATCACTTAAGCCGGTTTGCTTTATTAAACAATGTAATTGTTAATTTTAAACAGTTCTCCTTTTGGTTAATTTTACAGTGTTGAAGTGCTAAAATGTCAGCAACTCTGTTAGCACTAAATATCAAATGATAAAAATAATTAGAAAATGTACAAAATCATCATAAAAAGAAGTGAACATTCCTGGCATAATTTTAAAGTGGCTGTAAAGTGGCTGAAAATAGTTAAAATAACCATAAATTATCACAGAGGAATTGTATCCACCACTCATCCACCAAATATCTATTAAATGTAATAACCCACCTCCCCCCTCAGCTCCTCCCAGAAACGTACCACCCACAAGTGAACAAACTTATGTGGCTAGGGTGGCTGTATCTATCTATCCATACAGCTGCAAGTGCAGATGGGCAAATACAGCCATATATGTATGAGCCAGATTAGGAGCCTGAACCGGCTCTACGGGGAACAGCCCCTGCCCTTTCAGGAATTTGACCAAGCCAAGAAGTCTCTGGTTATAATTGTGAAAGCGGTCTGGTTTTGTGAAATGGTCACTGCCCAAGGAGGTGTTTGCACTGATGCTGCCGGTGTAGCCATAGCTTTTTGAAAACACCACCCCACCACCCATGCATTCAGGGATGACACATACACGGTAAATTTAGCATGCTTGCAATGCAAATGGAGACTCAATAATGAAACAAAATTAAATGCCAATAATTAAGCAAAAACTATAGCTCTGTAGCTCTATTGGCAATACAACTAGCCTGGCTAGCCAGCCAGCTTGGTAACACCACCACAAAGGAATAGAGAAAGATTCAGAGAGTGGGTTGGAGATGGAGGAAGAGTGTGAGAGGGTTAAGGTTGGTTGAGCAATTGAGTGGAAAAATAGCAACAAAAAAAACTACAGCTATTAAGAATTTCTGTTGATAACGCAAACAACGATTCTTTATGGCAAAAGAGTGTTTCGCTGAGACTCAAAGAGGCTGTTCTAGTGGGACAAAATACTTTTATTTGTCTCAAACTATGGGAGGAAATTGAAACCAAAACATTTGTCGGCCATTATGTCATGAAGGACCTGGATCGAGTAGCTTGTAGTCCGGTAATAAATTGAACTCGACCTATGTAATCCCCACATAGGAATAGATGGAAATATTTATCAAACATTTATACTGTACTAATATAAGTCTATATTGCAATGCAATTGATTTCTCGTTCTGTTGCTAATGCTGAAGTCTAAAGCGATTCACAGATTTACCTTTACAATCACTTTAAGAAATGTTTCTAACCACATATAAAATCGACTAAGCTTGAGGGCTAATCCTGATTCAAAGGAAAAGAGGCCAGCCAGGAGAAGAGATGGGTATTTCTGTCATTGGGTTATGCAATTTTAGAGGTTGATGGTGCAAACTGTTTTACATAGTGACCATTATCACCATTTTAGTCAATTCCAAATCATTGGGTTTGTAATTGTAATTTCTTTCTCTCTCTCTCTCTCTGTCACACACACATGCATGCAGTCACTTGTGTGCACGTGCAAACAGACACACAAACGCATCTCCAATCCCTCACAGATTTAGAATGTGATTCAAATTACATAGTACATGTGTAAAATAATAGCGTAAAAACAAATGTGCATGTTATTAGTTTTTGTTTGGAAAAAGCGGAATGGTTAAAGGACAACTGAAACGGAGGTGACGGTTTTTATTCTGAGGCTTGTGAAGCTACTGTGATCCGAGCAGAATTGAAACTGAAACGGGTACAGCGTGTACCCTGAGGGCTCCGGCCTGGATGCTGCTTTCAGTCCCTCTGCTTTTCTGAGCCCCACGTATGTTAAAGCCAGTCTGTTAGGCAGCGCACTCCAATACTGGGAAAATGTGCACTTCAATAACTCCATAATAATTAACTTGCTCTTCATCATCCCTCCTTTTAATAGAACAACATTATATTTGTCTAGTATTTCAGCTTGAATTGTTTGCTGTTGCTGGGTGGATAGGTTTCGAGTGCAACTATGACGTCTCTTGTGTAGTCATTGGATGACCTACTACTGTCAGAAAGATACCTCAAGCCCAATTAATTTCCGGATGCCGAAAGTTTAAGATCTGCCCCCTTAAACTGGGCTCACCCATTGTTCTTCCGCATTCTTTTCTCGTGAAGACACTTAACCTGCCAGGGATGCATGACCTGTTTTGCTTGATGACAAACAGCAATGAATGAGGAATATGAGGAAGAAGGGGACTTGAGAAATAAGAGGCGGCATTCTGACATTCCAGGAAATTGCCTTGTGCCAGAAAGGATGTAGGTTAGTTTAATAGCAGATGTGCCTTAGCATTTATTATTTTTTTATTTTATTATATTTTCAAGGTAAAAAATCCTGCATAGTAAGCCTTTAATATCCTACTGCATGTGCATTAATATGCAGAATGTAGGCTAGATCTATTGGGTTGTCAGAGGCTAAATCTATTGAATTGTCTTCAGAGGCTGTGCCAGGCAAACACAAAAGAAAGAGTGAGAAGAAACAAAAAAGATGATTGTGGTGGCGGTATTTTTGATGATGAATGCTGGTGATTATTGTTATTATGATGGTGATTGTGGGGTCCTTTCAGTCTCCTCACCGAGTGTGGAGGCCATAATTGCTTTTAAAGAGAGCAGCTACATAACAACGCACAAGAACAGCTGCCACAAGCTCTTTCCCTGCATTTAGCGAAGGGCAGAGGACAGCCGTGGGGCTGACCTCTTTGGTTGCATGTTTTTGTACCTCTATTGTACCTGTTTTTGTACCTCTATTGTTCCTTGTGCTCATATTTAGTGAACTTATTTTATGTTGGCTGAATTTCTATTATTTTGATGTGCTAAATTTGGTGGTTCCCAATGGTTCATTGTTTAGCTATTGTGGAATTGTGTAATCGTCAGTTTTATTTTTCATTGCTGCTGTTATTAGAATGAATAGACTGTATGTTATCATTGTTATATAAAGGTAGTGGAAAAAAATATGGAAAATGTGCAAGGCAAAACAAGTCGGCTATTTGCAAGAGCTTCAGTAGCCAACAGCACAACAAGGTTAAAGGTGATGTCCGCATGGAGCTCTGTGGGAATGACATCAGTGGGAGGAAGTGCATTTTCCAGGCGTGTGATTCAGAACAGGGCAAGCAAGCCGCCCCAGATTATTCTCATCTTGCGGGTAGACCAGCACATCACATTGCGCTTTAGATTTTTGTTCATTACATCTGTCGGTAAATGATATAGGCTAGACGTCTGTTAAGATTGTTATGAGGAAGCATTCTTCTCTTTTGTGCTCAATGAGTAGGCCCCGGAAAGAACTGTAGACATGGGAAAGTCACACTCATTTCATGGGCAAGTCCCTCTCATTTCTGAAATCTTATCTTTTCAGCGGGGGTTAGAATGGGGGTTAGCCTATACTCTTTCAACATCTTGGAAAGTTTTTGTTCGGATTTTTGGTTTTCGTTTCTTCCCGGTTGTAATACAGTCACAAGGACATATTTCCTTCTCAATGGGTAGTAGCCTATGTGGAAAACCTAATGGTAGGAAAATATCCACCAAATCACTCATGGTTATATTTAGAAATCTATTCTATTATTTCTCAGTGAATAAAAATGTTGATTAAATGTGAACTTGTCAACAGTACCATACAGAAACTTGGCAGAGTTGGTGGTTATCTTTCTTTTTCTCACTATCAATATTTGCTATTTGCTGCAATTATATTTTTACCATGACAGGATTCAGTGTTCTGGTTTGTAAAATGTGTAGTTTCAGCTGCACAATGAGAAGATAAAATATTTCGGTGATTTATTCGTTTTTTTTTGTGTTTTTTTTGTTTTTTTGAGGAGATGCTGTATGTTTCTGTGGAAGGCTGACTATTGAGGGTTTTGCTCTGGGAATTTGAGGCTGGGAGTTCATGGGACTTCAAAGACCATGAAGGGGGAGTGTGTTTCAAAGTATGGGTAGCAGGGGAGAAACGCAACAGAATATGATACTGATCTACTAATGAGGGGTCCTGTTGCCAGTGGAAGCTGTAAAATTACTGTAAAATGGCCTCTGGTTCTGCTCCATTCCAATTTGAGCTAAAGTTTAGAAACTCTGCAATGTTAATTGTCCTTCACAAGGGCATATGCTAGGCTAATGCTTTATATCAGAACAATAGGCTTGTTTTCAGACTCAAGATATAGCCTACCTAAAGAGGATATAGCCTAGGTGATTGAATAGTCTATTTTAATTTTTCTACATTTACAGTAATATCATTGGTTCATCTTGTAATTCGTTCCACCCCATATCATTTGCATGGAATCAGAAGGTTCTCATTGAAAGCTTGTTTGTCATTGTTGCCTGAATGGCTGGAATTCTCTACAAGCACTGATACATAAACTATTATTGCTGGATTTGATACTGAACTTCCTTCATACCTGTCCTCGGGTTATAGTTTGTGCTGTTTGCTGTTTAGCTGTTGAAATTGAGATGTTGGTGAAAACCGCTGCTCTGTGAATGCCTTGCATAACCACGCTGGGCTCCTACGTGACTGGAATGGTGAGAGGTGAGGCTGAACACTGAACCTTGGACGGTAAGCCAGAGCAGCTGGCATGGCCGCTTCCTCGCAGAGAGAGGGAGAAGGAAGAGGGGGAAGAAGAGCAGGAGGAGGGGTGAGTGCTCTTTGTGCGTCTCCCCGCTCCTGCTGTTCTCCCAGCGCTGATGTCACTGAGGAAAAAGGGGAAAAGGGAGGAGCGCTCCTGGATATTTTTAGCAGAAGAGGCTAAAAAAAGCCCCAGAGCTCCCAAGGGGCTGCGGCAAAGCCGAGCACTGAGAAACAACTGGAACACACTCTCTCGCTCTCTCAATCTCAGTCTGTCTGCTTCTCTCTTTCTCTTTCTTTCCTTCTTCAACCTCCTCATCTTCATTTCTTCTTTTTCTCTCATATCAGTCATCCACTCATACTCATATTCTGTGTCTTTTTTTCATTCCATTCTTTATCTTTTCTTGCTCTCTCTCTGTCATCCAGCTCATGCCTTTGGTGAGATTGATTTATGTGCAGTGTAGCCTGCTTTAATACCTCCTCCAGCCAATATATGAAGCCGGAATTTCCCGGAACGATGAGAAAAAATGGAAATTCACCCAATGAATTGTTGTTCAGCAAGTCATGCTTTACATTGTTAGCAAATGCCTGTCTCATTCATATCTACCTAGATGTTTTGCACATCTGTAATTATACTAGAATTCAGTGAAGCTGAAAGTGAATTCAGTCCTTTACTGGTTTGTGGGCATTGGCTAATGTTTTATGATGTCACAATGTATTAATACTGCAACAACCGATGATTTGGTTGTCTGAACCGTCTTGGTTCAGGTAAGACTAGAGAACATGCAAAAAATGCTATGGTGTGTGTGTGTGTTTTTGTGTGTGTGTGTGTGTGTGTGTTCGTATGGGTGTATGTGCATGTGTACGTGCTTGTGTGTATGTGGGGAGAGGGTGGGGGTGGTGTTGATGTGTAGATGCAGTTACGAGGAAGTTATGAGGAATTCAGTCATCGTTTGTGGAAACTCCCACCCTCCACCTCTCATTTTGGAAATGTCCTACCATAGAAACAAGCGTGAAAGTGGTGCATTGCTTTAGAAAGCAGCCTCTGTATTCTTTAAATTTTATGTCCTGAACATAATTTCCAATTATTTTAATGCAGGAACACAGAACTAAATCAGTGTTTATACCGGTATTTATTAATAATCTCTTATTACGTACACAAGGCAGGTCATTCCAGAAACCTCATCAATTTCACAATTCATTCCTTCAAACATCAGGGCTTGGATTAAGTGAATTACAAGCAATTACCTTGATAAAAGAAATGTGAAATACCAATTACAATAGGCATTACAGTAGTCAATTATGCTCAGCCCTTGGGGCTGTCAGTTATAGCTGTCACTGGCATGTTCAATATTTATTTGCTTACTGTGGGGTGTGTCACTGCACCAAGGTCAGTGCTCTAGTTGTAATGCAGTCTTCGTTGATTGTGGTTTCAGAGTTGGGTGTGCCTGTACATTAACTTGGCTATGTTTAAAGGTTAAGAATGATCTTAAATCATATACGTAGATGCTAATTATGGTGTCCTAAAATTAGTGTCATTGTCTTTGCCAGTTCTACTAGCATGCATTCCACTAGCATGCATTCCTTACCATTGAGTGAGTGCTTTTTTTTCAAATTGAAATAACAAAAATACTTTTTAAATTACTTTGGAGATCATGGGAAATTTTGGACTAAACTGGGTTTAGATCTACGAATTTACATTTATTTACAGCCAAAAGGACAAAGCAACACGGACTTAATGGTTAATTTACATCACTTAGGGCCGGTTTCCCAGACAACGATTAAGCATAGTCTGGACTAAAAAACGTGTTCCCAATGGGGATATCCACTGAAAGAGAAAACTTAATCTTAGGTTTAATCCTTGTCTGGGCAACCAGCCTGTAGTTTTTTTTAAGTCTTTCATTTTCCAACATTGTACACCACCGCCATCTAGTGGTGAAATTGCAAATTAAACATGCTAAATCTTGGGGAGAAATATTCAGTAAGTCATTGTAATACTACTTTGGCTACTGTAAACACCACTTGTCCTTGTTGACTGCTTCTCTTTTTGAATCCTTATTAACAAACATGTAGTAATTGAAAAACAAGTTAATTGTGTTGGAACTACTGAAAATATTTTTTAAAAATACTTTTATATTTCAAATTATTAGTATTAATAATGTTTCTATTAATGTTTCCAGGTTTACTGGAAGGATTAATGGCTTGTATTAATTTATAAAATAAGGGAATTAATTCATGCCTGCCAATTGTGAAATATTAATATGTTCATGAACATAACAGTCGCTTCAGAGTTCATCCCCAAGTGCAAAGTCATCCAATAGCTCCCCTAATCCTCCACTTATACATAAAATTGCATTCATAAACATTGACCAAATATACATGGCTACATCATCATCAAGTAAGTGTTTACAGTAGATGAACAATCTGTTTAGCTCTGCTTTGATTTCAAATTCTGTGTGTTTAGAGAACACTGACAGTGGAGGAGGCACAATTAAGTTCTTAAGTAGAATTCTTTGTTAGACATAGTGATTGGTTAGTACACACTTTAAATATTGGCTACTGCATCATAGCAGCTAAAAATATGAACTAGCAGAAAGGGGAACAGTTATTAGTCCATTTGCATGTAAAAACTGATGCTTGTTGCCTAAATTCTTCGGATTACATTTGAAGAACACCTGGATTCAAATAGTTTATTGAGGCCCTTATTTGTGGTCTGCATATGCTTAGAAAGTTGTTACTGATGTGGAAATTCAACGTGTTTTTAATCGTACAGTAATTTTACAATGCCGCAATGTTATCAACAGTGAAGTTTGCATTAGGCTGAGAGGTATTGTGGTGTCAGCTGTAAATCATTTGTTTGGGAAGACTGAGTCTTTCTGACCGTTCTTTTGCTTGTGCACAGCTCGGGGAAATCATTATTTCTGTAAGTTCAAGTGGTCCTGCGATGGCCTGAGGAAATGCGAGCAGTTACTGCTGAGAGAATTTCTGAATTTGCATAAACGGAATTTGGAGGCTCTATTGGGTTTAAATTCCTGATTGAACTAGCCTGCTTCATGTTTTGTTTTACATTTGATCATGCAGCTTATAAGGTGGACATATGCCATCCAGATGTGTTTATAACAGATGCAGTCTTTGCAGAGTTTTGTGCGATGCAGTGCCCTAAATGATTGTCACCTGTCACAGTCATACTTGCCCTCTCTCTTCCCAGCTGTCCACTGCAACCTGAGTCAGAATGGTTTAGATCACCAGGTGTGCCCAGAGGATGTGACATCACCCTTGGATGAACTGCCAATCGGTCATGGAGTGGCCATCGATGACGATAGCCCCACCTACCTGGACCAGAGGGATCCCATCTACCAGCAGGCCTCAGACTCGCAGGCCACGCAGGTAACAAGCAGGCCGGACTGTCCTGGATGCTAGCTCATGCACTTACAAATCCATTGGCTTGTGATTTATCTCATCAACATTTGACTTCCAAGTAACGTACACTACTTTTTTGTTGCCGAGATATTTCATTATTCAGTGAAAGAAAATGGCGTCTTCCTCTTCTCTTCCAACACAACAGCCTGTGTTCTGCGCCAATTTTATCCTGAAACTATTGGCTGTCGGCCAAAGCTTAAATCTGTTTCTCCCTTCGGTGATTTCTTTTTGAATTTAGATAGCTCTCAGTAGGTTGTGACTCGGGTGCTGGTCATGACATGCGTGCTAGTTACTGCATTGATATTCTTTGACCATGCCCCTCATGAATTTTCATATAGCAGAGGCAAGGATAGTCACCTCATTCAAAATTCAGAATTTAAAAATGCGAAGCAATACAACATAGCTTTCGCTTATTGTGTGCAGGCCGGGTGAACTACTTTAAACCTTAATGGACTGTATACATCTTTCAGAATATCTTCATCTGGTTTGAACACAGTGATGACATGAACTAAACCTGCTCGTGCTCCTGTGCTCACTACAGTGCTTACTGTATAGTACAGAATACTTGGCTGTCAGACCTAATATCAAACATGAAAACTGGCCTGGCTGTGTGTACATATTTCAGAAGTCGGCAATTTTTATGTATATAAATACAGAACATAACTGTATTGTCCTGATTTTTACATTAGGTGGCGCTGTTCATTCACTGGAGCTGTTTTTGTGAGGTTGCAGCATAGATTTTTTGGGAAAAGGTTTCACTGAGAGGGCTAAGAGAAATTATTGAGGCAACAATAGCATTTTTAATTGGTATGTGATAATGGACATTCTTTTGAAATTTTAATTTTACCATTGTCAAATAATCCAACAAATGTTTTATTCTCTCCAGTAATTGAATTTTAATATGTGGGATTGAGGTCTGTTGCAGTGTGCTGATGGGGTGACAGTACTGTCAAAAATATAGATTCTAACATTTAAAAGCAATTATTATTAATTGCAGAACAAAGAAACGAATAAGGAAATAAAGTCTGTGCAAATGATCACAGTTACACAGTCATGGAAGTAAAGATGTTAGTAAAAGTATAGTGAACAAAGAATCAGCATCAGCTGTAATAAATAGGCTTGCCAATAAAACAAAACAGGGTTTAAGAATTCCTGATTCACTTGTTGTGGCATGTGCATGTTATTAATTTGCTTAATAAGTTGATTTAATTGGCTTTGAAATTTTCTTTGACTTATCATGCAGTTAGGCTCACTGGATGTGTCCACTTTGAATAAATTAAATTATGTTGCATTGATCCATTCAATTGAAAGTTTGTGTTGATGTCAGATATTTAAATTCAGTTCCAGCATTGTTATTTTCCTGTGGGAAAAAAAAAAAAACTTATCTGTGTTGAATAGATCAAATAAACCCCGCTTTTTACGCTTTTTGACTTTTAATGTGTCCCTGGGTAGTGCTATAATCTGATTAGAAAGTATAACTATTGGACTGAAATTAGACAATAGCACAATTAAGGTTGTATATGTGATCATTGAATGTAGTACAAAGGTAGTTCTCTTCCACGTTCCTTGTATGTAGTTAGAGTAGACTTCACTATCAAATTATGTATTCTGTTATATCAGTATGGCATTACTACAGAAGTAGTCTGAATAGCAAATGAATCGTTTAACTTTTTTAAAAACATTTTTCTCAAACACGGATTCTATTTCCTTTAAATCAAGCCATTCAATGTATGGGGGGGGGGGGGCACAAGGCTATACTAGTGCACAACTCTGAGTGATAGAGGGATAGAGAGGACAAGGAGGACATGGAGAGGAGGTGTAGTAGACAGTAGTCATGGTGAGGAGGTGTTTTGGATGGAGTGGGTTGGACATGAACCAGAGGACAAAAGGTGAAGGAGTGAAGAACTATAGAGAGAAGGAGGGGAGTTTAAATGAGGAGGAGATATGAAGATATGAAGAGAAGTATGACTGTGAAAGAGGAGAGATTTGAAGGAGAGAGGCAGAACAATTATATTTTGAATTTTTCATTAGTTTTTAGTTTCTGAGTTTTTTTTTCAGTTTTGATTCAGTTTTCAGGGGGGATTTTCAGGTTTAGTTTATATTTTCAGAAAATTGCTAGTTTTCAGTTTTCTGTTAATTTAGTCATTTGTCCAGGGTAAAAAAAAAAACGACACACATTTATAAAAACATATATTTACATTTATTTACAATTCATATGTATGTCAAGTCTTATGCGCAAAGTATTAATCATGAACTATAAAAAGCATCGTGTTTAGTTGTCAGTCCAAACACTTGTGCAAAAACACTGTCACTGTCCAAATCAAATAAATCTCACTTAGTGTACATGTGTGAATGAGCCTGTGAAAGTTTCCAAAACTACCTGTTCAGGTCCGGGCCGTGGCATAAACGCTCTATGCGGTTGTTTAGGGCCACAACCGCTAGGGGGGCCACACGACCACGAGGGGGGGCCACACGATGCAATGTTTATCTAAGATAAATAAAGTGTTCTGCATGAGAGGCAAACTGTTACGCAATCATGGATGTACTGGCATTACTGGAGTTCAGATGGAAGATAATTGGTGATTTATCTATCATGGGTGCATACTTTTAAGTTTAAAAACAAGAAAAATCAAATTTTTGTGAATGAAGCCTCTGGTGTATCAAAAAGCCTGTGGAACTGTGACTATCAAGATAAATTCAACTGAATACAACAGCATTAATTGTATTTTGTCAACTGCTGTTTCCCTGGCGCATTTTAGTTTCTGTTAAGTTTTTGTGTTTGCAAACTGTTGTTTTTATTTTTATTTTGGCGCTAACTGATCCAAAGTATGACTCGGAGACCTCTTGGTAAGATAAAATGGAGTTAAATCAAAATATCAAACTGTTGTTAGACAGGAAGACAAACCATGAACTCGTTCATCATAAAAAGGTTGCATTTCATGAGACCAGAAACACCATGGTGCATGTTGTAAGGCAGTCAAGCAGGAGTGTGTGCCCAGACAAAATATCACAGCTCGCTTTTATACATTGAAGAACTGCGTCACATCGCAGAGGGAGGATAGTGATAGTTTAGGGTCACAGATTTCTGAGGAACTTTTAAAACTTCTAAAATCAATCACATGCCTAATACAGTAAGTGTATGTTTCTGTAACTCAACTAAACTGTATAACATATTTCAGCTCAGTCAAAGCTTAATCATTAATCAATAATCACTTATTTGTCTAATTACTGGTTAGCTAATAATCAATTAACATTATTTCTGATTTCTTTTGTAATTTTCTCCAATTTCAGTTAACGTGAGTGTTTTTCACACCAATTTTTTTGCTTTTGTGCTCAGAGGAGGAGATGTGTGATGAAGAGAGGTACGTCACTGGAAGCGGAGATGAGGGGGCGGAGTTACAGTAGCTCACAGCTGAGGGTGGAGAGTTCTGAAGCAGGTGGTTTGCTTCCTGGGCCTCAGAAGGCTGTGCATTCAGTTAGGGGTGGATGGGAGTCTGGATTAAGATAGAAGGGGCTCACATTTTCCCTCCTTTTTCACTCCGCTCTACTCCATTCCATATCAGCACTTTCAGTCAGTGGAGTATAATTATCCTAAAATCTTTTTATTGCTTTATGCACACGGCAATTATTGTAATTATCGCCTACATTCCCTTCTCAATGATCTGAAGTTGGGGATCGCACATTAAGGAGTTGGTAATGTTTAATTGCAGAAAACAGTTCTGCCACCTTTGGGCTCTGCAGTTTAAGTGAAATAAATTATAGTTTATTTTTTTTAAAAGCAACTAGCACGTGTTTTTACTTGTTAGTCTTATGGTGTATTGAATGTAATCACAATGCAGGTATTATGTTTTTGCATTTAATTCTGTCAGCTGCTAGGCTGTGTGTAAGAACAAAAAAAAACACAAAAGATATTCACTTAATATTAAATTCATAGAGCCTTATTAAATTAGTTTATTGTATGTGTGTATGTATGCACATTTTCATAGAAAATGTTTGATATATTATTTATAAATATTCTCAAGACCTTGCAAGTGCTCTTAGCATATGCTGAGATGTTATTGCATGATGTATAGTATTTTGACAGTCTGAACTAGATGTGGATCAATTAATAGTTACTAGTCTAGACTATGGCGTACTCCCTCATATATGGATGCATTTAGCCAGTGTATGCAAATTGTAAACGGTGACTTTCAAGTATGTTTACATTATTGCATTCCCACTTGTAACTGCATAAAAAAGTATGTCAACAAAACCCTTTAATAGTATCATGAATTCATAAATATATGCACTAAATAAATATTTCAGTGTGACCCTCTTAAATGGACATGTTTAGTGATCTGCTGTGAAGAAATCATCTCACTTTACTGAAATTGGCAAATAGTTTGTAGTAGCTAAAATGAAAGAAGACCATGGTCACTATCTGGTATTGAAACAGCCACTATTAACTCACCAATCATCACTCAGCCAATCGTGAGAGGTCTAGAGAGCCCTGGCCTCCATCAGTGTTGTGTGGGTTTCTTATGTGTAGGGGTCTTTTTTGCCTTCAGCTCTATTTCAGACCTGTTTTACATGCCTGTTCTCAGCAGTTGACACTTGGGTAGAAGTGTTGACAACAGCGACTTGTTTAGATGCTGACCCTACAGTTTTGTACTTTACATTATAACTTGTTTGCGCTGTACTTCATTTGCACCATGAAACAAAGCAAACTTTGGTAAGTAGCTTGTTATTACAAAAGTATATTTTGTCCTATGGTTCAAATATACAGGTCCTGATGATACAGTACATTGGTTACAGTAAAGATTGGACAAAAAAGTACAATTGTTCGGGCAAGAAAATGTATACATGTACCTATAAATTCACACATTTATAGGTGAATGTCTTTGAGGCAGGCTGGTAACAGGGGTGCTTTTTATTAGGATTTCAGACCCTGTGCTTGTAATTTATGGTGAAGTAGGCTTTTATCAACCCAAAATATAATGGTGTGAACTGTGATAGATGACCAATGAAATAACTTGCCAGCTTTTGAACTGCACTGCTAGTGTTGTGTAAACTGTTTATTTGTGACTGCTATTTCAGTGCCAGAAGTGTAAATACACATTTCAAAGGTCCCTCGTGGTATTAGAATGAACACCTGTTCTGTAAATTTGTGGAAAAAAATTTGGTACTGATGGGGGCTGTTTTTTCCAAATCAATTTGTGTGAAATAGACTCGCTGTGATGTGTAATGCAGGGGGAAGTGGCTTCAGATACCTTGGGTATAAGTGGGCTGTCGCACTTGAACGAGGCACATAGCCTGCATAGTTTCATCCAGGTGTATAAATGGGTACTGTGCCTGATGGGTAAGTTTCCCTGACAACGGTTAGGCAAACACAGTATGTCATATAACGAATATTTAAAAAAATGAAACACGACTACCCGACTGCTTTTCTGCTGAGGTTATTGTCACTGCTGTATATTGGTGTCAACAAACAGCTGAATGCAGGGTAATACGAGTCATGGCTGTTGTGTTAGAATCAGTGATTACCATTTCTGTTTCGCGGTTTACATGAGTTTCGCACTGGAGGGGAACGCCATTTCAGCGTGACACGCCTGGCGTGATGCGTGATCTCAGCGCTCGGAGAACATGCCAAATTACAGCGGCGTCATTAGCCTGCGAATGTCTGAATGAACTCAGACCTGCGGAGAGCTGAGAGCGCTGAGCCAGTTCAGCCTGTCTTCGAGCTGACGCAGTGTTCACCGCGACGTGGAATGTGCTGACGAGGCGTGGCGAGAAGCCGCTCAAAACGGCGTCCCTGACGAAGAGGCCTCGTGGCGGTAGAAGTGACTTTCTGCTTGGCTCGCTAAACGCCTGCAGTCCGTGAGCGTGGAGAACGTGCCTCAGTCCATCACAGTGGCCTCTGTCTGCTTCATAGGTGCTCCAGGCCTGTGGATTGTGCGGCTTATTTCTCTTGTGACGTACAGTAGAGGCTGAATGTTAATCCGTCTTCAGGGCCGAGAAAGTGGGACTCTCAGCCATTACTCTCATAATTACAGCATCTGTAGGGGAGGAGGAGTAATATCCACTCCATTCCGGCTCTGCATGGGGCCTGCTGTATTGTAAGGCTTGTTCATCCCTAAGAGAAACCTACACGGGCCTGTCATCAGATGAAAATGAAACAATTCAGGTTAAGTACCCCCGAGTGCCTCGATCAAGGGTGCTTCTTGGGCTTTGAAAATGCAGTCCACTGATTGCAAACCCAGCCTCCTGACTGTTAGAGCCGTGCCAGTCTAATGGGTCAAATGAATCCATCCCCTGCAGTGAGCATCCTTAGTGCAAAGAACAGGTTTTTGTGTAGTGGTAATTATGGGAAAATTTGGAAACCTGTAGGTTTATTTTCCATCATTATTTTTGAGGCACTTTACCTGGAATTGTGTAGCTGTACATATATCATATTTAAACAATACAGCCACCTCCTTTGAATTTAATGTAATGAAATATTTTCATTGTCATCCATATCATCTGTAATTTTATGACACACAAGTCGTTCTTGAATGCTGTGTCCGCAGCCGGGGAACTTGAAGCTGAGCAAGCCGGTCGCCCTGTGGACGCAGCAGGACGTATGCAAGTGGCTGAAGAAACACTGTCCCAACCAGTACCAGATCTACAGCGACTCCTTCAAGCAGCATGACATCACAGGTGAGCCCCCAGCCCAACACTTCATCTCGCTCCTCGGTTCTCAACTTCCTGTTGCTCCACTGACAGCCCTACTGTGAATGATGCTGGAACACACCTTTTTCAACTATTAGTGGTTTGGGATCTTTTATTTACAGGACCTCAGCACATCTGAACCACAAAACCAGCATCAGCTCTTCCACTGTAAATCCTGTATTTTATTCAGTGCTCTCGACAAAGATGCACAGTGCTTTACATAGTGATTTTTAAAATTTATTTATACAAAGAATTTGGCTAACATAAATAGTGGAACCCACAGGAATAAGAGGCATCTTCTAGGAAGATGGAACTTCTTACTGTGACATCCTGTGAGATATTGTGGGAAAAATAAGTTGGGCTTGAGTGGAAAAACAAAGAAATCATATTGAAATGTAAGTGAGGAAAAAAGTGGAAAAATTTCCCTTGGTAATCAAATATAAAGCTGTTTTATTTAGGTGGAAAATAGAATGTCTCAAGTTTGAAGCTTCAACAAATGCACAGTGCACAACATTGCTGCTTATTAAGAGCTGAAGCAGTGGAGCCCAGTCAGACACAGAAAGTTCTCCAGTGTAAGACAAAGCGTCTGTGCCGGTCAGGGGTACAGCTGCCTAACATGGATCCACATTTAATTAGACAGCGAAGTGGATGTGCCGTCTGGCAGACTGTGCTGAAAGCACTCCAGTCTCTACGTTTTGGCGCTGGCCACTGAAAGTGCCGCCTGCTGCAGCTTATTTTCTGTTTATAAATCTTTACTCACAGTCTATTTATACAGCTGGATATTTACTGAAGTGGTGGTGGTTCAGAGTCTTGCTTAAGGGTACAACGGCAGTGCCCCAGCTGAGAATCAAGTCCACAACCTTAGATCCACAACTGTAACTCCGAGTCCAGTTCCCTGACTGTTGTTGTTGGCGATTATACTGTTGTTGTCATTCATTCATTCATTCATTCATTCATCCATCCTTCCCTTGACACATAAATGTGTCCTGACCTACTTTACGACTTGGAAATCACTCTGTCACGATGACTAACAATTTTCCATCCCATTGTGCTAACTGTCAATGGATTATGGGTATTAACTTTTTTTTGTATGTGATAATTTAATATCTGTGTTGGCCTTAAATTCATTGTTTTCATTCAGTAAATAATATGGGCTGTTCTCATTGATGAGGTACTCTGATGTAATGGAAGTAGGATGACCTCCATTATATGCAAAACAGAACTATACATAGCTTGGATTTGACAAAGAAAGCATGTATTGGGTATTTACACAGGAGACTGCTCGAAAGCGGCCACTCCATGCCCACGCCACCTATTTCCATTTTTAAACTGAGAAATGAACAGGACAGAGCTTCTGCTGGAGTGGGTCTTTAAAGCAAGCATAGATCCCTGTAGCTCGGGCCTAATGTACTGGCAAAATCCGGAATATGAAACTGCAGAATCAGGGCTCCATCTACTTTCATTTCTATGGGATTGATTACCAGTTTACATGCAATACACGCATGTAGAGAGGCTACAGTTCAGAAAATTCAATTAAATAAAACGCGATGCATGTATATTCAGTGGCTATCTGTTATGCTCTCAACAGCTGTATTTTATGTTTGAAATATTAATGTTTCTCTGTGGATTACTCTAGGAATAAAAAGCGAGGCAGTAGAAAGATCATTGTGGAGCTAATCCATGCTCATGTAGTATGTATTGTTTATTTTATGTTTTTTTGCAAATGATGGATGTGACCCTTAGGCTTGGTTCTTGCTGTATCACATGGCATGCGAGTTCATGCGATATCTGAATGTGTTCTGTAATCTCCTGCAAATGATTTATCTGGAAATCCATCTGTGAGAGATGCTGAAAGCAGATTAAAGCACAGAGTAATTGTACTATCCTGAAAGCCGTATGGAGGATAGCACTCTGTGCTACCTTCATTAACACAGAGTGCCAAGCAGGAGCTTGTATTGAAATAATGCAGATCTTTCATTATCTGAGAATAAAATTTGCATCTAATTAGAGCACCGAGAACAGCCTGTTGGGAACACTTGACATTCATTTTGCCGAAAGAATCACAGCATGGTCAAATGTACTGTCTTTCTCAACGACAGAACTGCTTCTCTGTCTGTCTCCCCCTCATTTCTCTCTGTTCATCTATCTGTCCCTCACTGCATCTCTGTCTCTTTTTACGCTCCCTCTCACCTCCTCTCACCTTCTCTCACCTTCTTTCGATCGGAGGCATAATGCTGTCGGTTCTTGGGAGCAAAAGGAGAAAGGAGGAATTTGTTGACGGCGGAAGAGAAGTGCCGGATTATTTAGCGGCTCGCATGTCTTTCTTCTGCTGTCAGGCAATTGATTCAGCCGCCATCAGCAAAACAATTCGCCATCAACAACGAAGAAAAGCCTCCAGTTTAACTCTCTCCCAGGAACTTCATTTAAAGAGATCAATAGTGCTGTGTTTCGGAGGACGACTCTCTCTCCTCTGTGATCAGCGCAACTGCGGGGTTCCAGGGGAACTCCCTGCCACTCTGTCAGGAGCGTGAAGAAGATTGACAGCACTGTCAGATTTGTTAGATAGACAGTACTGTCTCGTGTGAGAGAGAGACAGAATTATCGTTACTGTTATGCGTCAGACAGTGTCACGCGCGAGAGCGGCCAATTGCACTCCCAGTTGGGTCAGACAGACAGACTGTCCTCCTGTGTGATTCTGCTCCGTCGGGCATTTGACAGATTTGAGCACCTCCACGGTGTAGGCTGGTAGTCATGGTTGCTTTCTCGTCGTGCACAGTGTGTCTTGCGCAGGGAATTGTGGGTATACTTGTTTTCCCTGTGTTTTCCCAAGTTCCACCTGGCAAAGTCTGACTTCAGTTCTGTGTCTCTGTACTCAGCACTCATTGACCTCGAACACGCCGTCAGATTCATTCAAGCAGTTCCGAGTTACTGTCCTCTGAGGTTCACTAAAAAGGGAGGGTGGCGTAAATTTGTAGATCCCTCACCCCACCACACACCCAGCCCGGCCCACTACAAATGCGTAATTAGTAGACTGCAGTCGCAGTGCTGGGGGTGGAGGGAGCAGGATGACACAGGAAGGTGAGCACATTAATTCAGCAACATTAATCACAGCTTCAGGGTCCAAATGCGGAGATTAATGTGCAAGGGATTCTGGGAGGCAGTAGTCCCGCTCCGTCTCTTTCATTAATTTCCCTGCTATGCACGTAGTCCTTTCCCCAAAGTGAGGACAGGGCTGTTGAGGCTCGTTCAGATTAGGCTCGGGAACACCGTGGGCACCAGTGACACTACAAAGTGCTTTCTACACAATGACCAGGCAGTGGAGTATTCATTTTCTTATCCGATTAGCCAGGGAACGCGTCAGTGGAAAGGGTTGTGAGGTGGCTGAGCGGCTATTTCTCACAAACTTGTCTCATTGAAAATGGCATGTTTAAGGACAGTGTTATTAACATCCTTCTTCTTTTGAGAGGGGGCAATAGGACATGGTGGGTAGGGCTAACGGTGGCTATGATCCAACCATGCTTTCCCTGTCTATAACTATGCATCTTTAACAGCAGCATCAATGCCCTTCAGGTGATGTCTGTGATCATATTTACCCAAGGGTAACTGTGGACAGGCACCATAAATATTTTTGCATTCACTTTTCATTTGAGGCCTGATCATGTTGTCCTGAAAAAGCAAACCGCGACTGATTAGTTGCATGCAAGTGAAGTCAAAAGCCTTACGGACAAATAGCTGATATATTTTCACCCGGGACATTTTTTAACAGTATGGATTCTAGGTGGTGGGTTCAGTAGAGCTCGATTGTCTTGTGAAAGCACACGGGATTAGGCCTCAGATTTTGTGTATGCCCATATATAAGAGGTAGATGAGTTGAGGTAGGTAGATGGAAATACTGCATTTGTTGAATATTTTTCCCATGCGCTTTCATTATTGTCTTTATAAATTGTATGATTGGCAGACACCCTAATTCGGTCTGTTGGAATTTGACATGTTATCCGTTCATACGGCTTTTACCCAGCTTCCCTGGGCCTGATCAGAGAGCGCCAGAGCGCTAGGCAGCCAAGTACAGCAGTCTGCCTATTACTGTGTGAAGAATGGGAAACGGGCACGGTGTTGATGAGGAAGCAGTTGTATCAGATGAACGTAAATCCTAAAGCTTAAGGCTGATACCGGCAGCAAACAGCGTTTGATAAAAACTGATTAGCTGCGTGTGCTTCACACGTCTCTGGAGTGCGCTGTTGTTGCCAGGTAATGGACGGAGAGCGTGACGATGCACGCTTTTTCTAGGCAGAAACAAGAAAAATATTGGAGTGATTCTAATGGTAATGGATTGGCCATACAGGCGCATAATAAACACTGCTCTGACTCTGGCTGTGCGCTGTGTGTGCTGTCTCTGTTCCCTTCATAGGGATCTCCCTCTGTGGCCATTTCTCCCTCCTCACTTCAGCTCCACTTCTATTGGCCTGGGTTGTTTATAGCGTTATCTCTCTCTGTGTTATTCAGTCGTTTGGCCGTCCTCGTTCTGCGGTCCTTCAGCTCCAGCTACCAATCAGCAGCCGAGGAGGGGGAGGAGCCAGGTGACCTCAGAGCTGAGGCTCTATCTCTCAGTTCTCTGCTCTGCTGAGCTCCACCACTCTTAAAGCTCATTTATGCCTTGAAAAATTCCTGCCTGTGTCTTTGGGGACGTTGAAACTACTGACCCACAACCAAACAAGGAAAAATGTTTGTCTGTAGTGAGAGGTTTTTGCACATAGTTTAAAAAGTAAGTAAGCTGAGTTTGATGCTTCATGTACAAGCAAACGCCCGTATACAGGGCATCTGTCTGCCCAAGGGCCATTACCCACAATCCATTTTTTTTATTGCTTTTAGAACAAAACATAAATACACACTAGCTACCATTTTTAAAGTGTTTGGTATGACTTGGCCAGGAATTGAACTCAGTTTTCTGGGGTCAAGGCAGACATTCTAACCATGAAATGGTTATTTCAGTGGGGAAAAGGGCACAAGAAAGAAAGCTCAATAGACCGAAAGAAATGCAGTCAATAAAGGAGAATGGTCATTTATGTAAACACACGCAAACTCACACACGCACACGCACACACACACACACACAACACACACGCACGCACGCGCACATAAGCTGTAGAATTGAGCTATATCTGTACAATCAATGCATGCAAAATAATTCTATGAGCTCAGACGTGCTACATTTGTCTCTGACTGGAGAAATAGCACTGAACGTTGTAACATAACGACTGTACTCAAAAAAGCATGTAAAAATAGCCTGTTCATGGTGGCCTGTCTGGAGCAACCTTCAGCATATTGGATAATAACAGCCGACTAACCTTCACAGTGATTAATTACGCTATTGGTTTATAGGACACAGCAACATTATGGGATTTTTTTTGCTTTAAATATGATGCATGATCCTACTAAATATAGATCAATCAAGCTAAATTTTTGTTTTATTTTTTGTAATTACATTGCTGAGTCCACAAGGGAAAAATGATAACATTGAAATGAAAGATTGTGCCACTTATGAAAACAAATTTTACAATGACAAAAAGTATGACCAACTAAACAATGGCAATTTATCAATTACTGCGAACAATTGGCGCTTGACATTCATTGAATGGATGCATGTGATTTATATTGAGGAACTGGGTTCAGCTGAGACGTGGGATGAGAAAGCCCCGGTCAGCAAGGCAACATGGTCCACTGCTGTTTTATTGGCTCGGGTCATCAATATAAGGCAATTTAACAGATATTGGTTTAAGGAATTAAGGGGGCACACAGAGTGGAAATGCTGATGTCTTGTTTCAGTTTGGCTCTCTGCAGCCCCCTCCCCCTCATGCCCTGCGCTGTCTCTGTGCCCCTCGCCCCCAGGCCGAGCTCTGATGAGGCTGACGGACAGGAAGCTGGAGCGGATGGGCATCATGCAGGAGAGCCAGCGGCAGCACGTCCTGCAGCAGGTCCTGCAGCTGAGAGTGCGGGAGGAGGTGCGCAACCTGCAGCTGCTGACGCAAGGTACGGGCTGCTGCGCTGACCCTGGATCAGTCCCTGTCCTTTTTCAGACTATTATTATGGGTCTGGACTAGCAATGGGTTAGATAATCCTGGATCAGGTATTGGGGGATAGACAGTGCAGCGCACTGATATCCATGTAGGGGCTCTAATTTTTTGCTTGTCACTCATGTTGCTTTAAGTGATTTTGGTAGATTTTGTATTGTGTAGTATTTATGTCTCCTCCTAACTTTCAATTTCACTGTAAAAATGTAATATGACAACTTTTTCATACAACATCATCTGAATTTCATAAACAGAACACCGCTTTGTCACAACATTGTGGTCGTGTTTTATTGTCTCATTTATTTGGGATTGTCCATCTATCCATCCATCCATTATCTATACCAACTTATTCCTGGTCAAGGTCGTGGGAGGTGCTAGCGCCTATCCCAGCATGCATTGGGCGAGAGGTAGGAAACAAGTGGGATTGTAATTTCTTTCATTCTGGCTTTGTGTGTCCATACCAGAATTGTGTCAGTCAGTTGGCTTTGGGCTATTTCATGGATTGGTCTATGAGTAGAGTCCTACAGTACAGCAGTAGGATAGAAATGGCCGGGTGATATAACGGGAGTGGAAGTGAACTGGGTGATTGTGTGGTAGGGAGAAGCTATCTAGTGGAAGTGAACTGGGTGATTGTGTGGTAGGGAGGAAGCTGTCTAGTGGGAGTGGGGGCGGTTGGGGAAAAGAAAAAACGACTATAACAGAACGGGAACCCAGCGAAAGGCACCTGTTGGTGTGTAAGCCCTGTGGCGGGTAATTGCAGGTGGTGATTCATCTCAGCTCTTAGACTGCTGACACCGGTGCTGTTGCTGCTCATGTAGCTGCCTGGGAGCGACCCTGGTTTCTGTTGATGGGCAGCAGAGTTCTGCTTGTGTTCCCTCAATGACCTTCCTTCAGCTGTGCGGTCCTTTTGCCGGTGGTAAAATGGCCGAAGGTTATGCGGCATAGTGGCTAGGGATCTAAAGAAGCAACTTGGGCTCACCATCAGAAGGTTCCAGGGCTCCTATTTTAATCCTGGTGCTTAACCTGAATTATATTCTTCCATGTGTATATGCATTTTAAATTGCTTGGTTTTAGGACATTCTATAAATCCATGGTAGTATTCTACTTTAATAAACAGTGATTGATTATTATAATTCTGGCATTAGGGTGACATGGAAACCAGTGAAGGACAGTCGATGGTGCAGCCAGTTTACAACACGGGAGGTGATCCAGGCATAGTGGTTAGGGAAGTGGGAAGTCCACATTTTCAGAGTTACTCCTTTGATACAAAGTGCTTACCTTTAAATGCAGTTGTAAATATGTGATTGTGTGAAAGGAAATATGTTTGCTAAATGAATAAGCAATGTAATATTATGTATTCCTGTGGTTAAAAGTTAGGAGGAGATCGGAGACGCACACAGTAGTGTTTTCTATCAGGATCATTTTGGTATGGAGAAGTCAAAAGTCATAGGACAACATAACCTTTAAAGATATGTATTTGTAATTTTGTGATTTCGCAGACATTTTAGCTGGAAAGGCTTACAAAAGTACACTATTAAGGTAAATTATGGAGAATGACAAGGGTTTATTCTTTATTTCAGGAATTAATTTACCCTTGTGCCTCAATTTATTTATGTCTCCAATTTCCTTGTGAGGCTAACATTGTATGTTTGTTTTTGCACGTCCTAAATATCAGCACATTCAAGTATGTCTCTCATATCTGAAATTGTGTGAAAAATGTTCATCTATTGTAACAGTTATTTTTTGAGAACAGAAGCAGCAGTAAATATGGATAACAAAACAATAGTAAATATTTAGAGTTATAAAATCTCAATTATAATCTATATTTGCACCAGATGTACCCTACATATTCTTACATTTGTTTTATAGATTATTACAAATAAATATGCTGATGCTTAACGCCACATTTTCTTCGTTAAAAGGAATTACAGTTTCTATTTTATGTTGTTTCATTAGCCTGAAAAGTTCAGTGTTTTTTATGCACACTCTTGCACCCTGATTAGCTGCATTTTAAAAGGCATCCCTATTATACGCAAATGACCCTGTGCTTTTCATGCAATTACATTCATTACTCCTGCCTTTGAGCCCTCAGAACTCCAGTTTCATTAGTAAATAATTAGAGCTGATGTTATCAGCGGTTGCGTTTCCAGGGCATCTGTGAGTTTGGGTGTTGTTTTCTCCCGCCGCGTGCTCTCTGCGTCCGGTCACGTCTGTAGAGCGACGGAGAGAGACTCGGGCGGAGAGGAGATGTGGATTCTGAATTCTGGTCCTTAGCTCTGGGTCCGAGGGACCTCTGTAAGGGCATCTGTCGTACAAGATGTGCAGGGGTCACGCGCATTCCCGAGCGGCAGGAAAAATCCACCCTGTGAGTGAGGGTGGCAGCGTGCCGAATTCAGTATAAATCCCATCCTTGATAGGGCTTCTGCTGAGCAAATAGTTTGATAATGTGGCATAATTAATCATTTCAGTAATTAATAAATTTGTGAGTGCAAATTCAACCTACATTCAGGTATACATTTTTAAACTGTAAAATAAACTGCTCATACTTTATCAAGGAGTAGTCGAGTAAAACCACTGAATCCGTTGATACCTACATCTAAAAAGCTTTTTAGAATCTTCACTGACAACATCTCCTTTCAACAGCTATGAGACTTCAAGTCTCATTGCTTTTACAGATAACAAACCTAAAAATTTCATCTCATCCAGCAAGTGATTTATGGTGCTATTTGTCTGACAAGGGATGAGACAACCCACTTGCTGATTGTGTGATTTTGCAGCAAGCTAAGGGAAGTGTGAAGCAGACCTTCTCCTGTTGGTGCTGCATTCATTAATGTGTTAAAATGAATTATGTAATCAAATTATTCCACTGCACTAGTCTAAAGGAGTAAGTGCTTTATTTTTTTATAAAAATAATAATAATATTAATGATACGAGTAGTCCAGCCTTGGGTGTTTGACTGTCCCTGAACCCTCTTCCTCATCACCTTGCCTCCTGTCCTCACACTCTCCTTGCACCCTTGCACCCAGTGTGAGGGATTTATTAGGCAGTCAAACTGATGTCAGGGTCACTCTGAGAGCCATGGCAGCTTCAATTATAGGAAATTCCAGGGGGAGAAATATATATATATATATATATATATATATATATATATAGCGAAAGAGAGAGAGACGTTTCTACATTCATTGTCATTTCTATTAATTTGCGAGAGATACATATTATTAACTGCTTACACTCAGAATGTTTCCTTGTTATTAAGATAAGTGGCACGGTTACTTGTGTACAGTTACTATTCATTTTTATTTAGAATTTGAATAATCTAGAGCGATGCTACCAACAGTTTTGGAATGTTATCCATTTACACAGCCGGCAGTGAAGCGAGTCAGGTTAAGATCCTTGCTCAAGGATACCACAGCTGGGCCCCCCTGGGGATTGAGGCGCATGTACCCTTCTGATATACGTTCGTCTGCCGGATGCCTGCTGTGAAGCCTATGGAGGCTTTCCGCCAGTGTTCACGATTGCATTTATGTCCTGAAATTAATCTGTCAGTCAACTTCTACGCTCAAATGGCCAAGGAATGAAGCTGAAGTCTTTTTTATTTTTACACTACTATTATTTTATGGTGTCTCCCTTTATTATCATTAATGTGTTTTTATTTCCAAAAAATCCTCATAGGTACTAGGCATATTTAGGCATTTTTTAATAATGAAAGACTGTTTTTGTTTATGACTTAGGTGCTCAGTTCTCCTCTCTTTAAAAACATCCAAGCCTATAGTGTGTGATAATGTCTTTGCATTATTCAGTCTCACTAAAAGCTCATTGGGTTTGCTGTAAATCTCCCTTCACACAAAAATAAATTTCTTTCATTTTTTTCTGAGAGATTAATTCTTGCTACATAATTGTCCACGATAAATCAAGAGATTAAATAGATATAGATAGGGTTTCAGAACTTGATACGTCTATAGAATGATTCAACCCATATACTACCATGAAGATGTCGTATAACAAAGCCTGTTTTATAGCTTGTTTTGAATTTCTGAAGTGTGTGTATGCTGGCTTTTGTTCAACCCAATTATGCTGTTTTAATTAGTCTAATTAAATAGATTACACAGTTACACAGATGCTTTCCCTGGAATACACTGTAGAAAAATGTTTGTCTAGAGTACATGTGACATTCATAAATGTTTTTGAAAATAAGAGTAGATGTTTGAGGGAAAGAAAATCGCACACATTCCACCCATCTTGAGTTTATTTCAGTTTGAGAAATAGAAATAAGGAGTTTGTGTGCTTTTCTAGGATGTTGTAGTATTGGATATTCCAGTGAGTGAAGGAGAGGTTGGATGGCACTGTATTTTGGGAGAACATGGTTCTTGATTTACAGGGTCACATCGCAGGAACGGCTGTGCTACGTATACATGCTGTAACTTCACCTGAAGTCCATTTAATATCCTGTCCTATATCTGGAGTGTGTTATATTAAAAAAGCAGGAAACACACAGCTGAAAAATCTCTATCCTGTACACCCATCAGCAGTATCAGACTCATCAGCAATAAACATCCCCTGTCGCCTGTTAGCAATAGGCTATTACTCTGGTAAAATGGATAACTTCACATCCTTCACAGTAAGACACAGACTAATTTAGAGTAGAAAGTGTAGTTTGTTCACGTCTCGGCTTCCTCGGTTTTGGGTTAACATTTAAGCTGATCAAGATTGGTTTTTAAAGAATGTATAACACGATTTGCAAATGTAATTTGCTTCAGTCCACAGAGGGGAGTTGAATTAAAGTAATGGGTTATGTGCTTTGCATGAGGGCTTGATGCAAGTTGCAAAACCTGGAGAGAATTTAAAATGAGTGTTTTTAGTTTAAGAAAATACGTATTTTTAAATCCAAGCTTTACAGTCTATGCCTGACTGGATTATGTATGAGACTTACCTTAATAGCACAATAGGTTTGTGTTTTTATTTATGAGCTTTTTTTTTTTTTTAGCTTGTTTACTACCAAAAAGCGTTCATTGGCAGAGTTTTGAGCGATCAACTTTCCTTCCGCACAGCCTACACTGCTCTAGCGGTGTGCAAATTCCCCAGAGGGATTGTGTTGGGAAGTGAAATGCATGTAGTTCAGCTGGAAGCGGTGCGTTCTACACTCCCTCCATCCCTCCTTGTGTTACTGTGTTTGGATGTGACTGAGGCAGTGAGCTGTGGGGTACACACTGAGGCAGTGAGCTGTGGGGTACACACCGAGGCAGTGAGCTGTGGGGTACACACTGAGGCAGTGAGCTGTGGGGTACGCACTGAGGCAGTGAGCTGTGGGGTACGCACTGAGGCAGTGAGCTGTGGGGTACACACTGAGGCAGTGAGCTGTGGGGTACACACTGAGGCAGTGAGCTGTGAGCTACACACAGGCAGTGAGCTGTGGGGTACACACTGAGGCAGTGAGCTGTGGGGTACACACTGAGGCAGTGAGCTGTGGGGTACACACTGAGGCAGTGAGCTGTGGGGTACACACTGAGGCAGTGAGTTGTGGGGTACACACTGAAGCAGTGAGCTGTGGGGTACGCACTGAGGCAGTGAGCTGTGGGGTACACACTGAGGCTGTGAGCTACACACTGAGGCAGTGACCTGTGGGGTACACACTGAGGCAGTGAGCTGTGGGGTACACACTGAGGCAGTGAGCCGTGGGGTACACACTGAGGCAGTGAGCCGTGGGGTACACACTGAGGCAGTGAGCCGTGGGGTACACACTGAGGCAGTGAGCCGTGGGGTACACACTGAGGCAGTGAGCCGTGGGGTACACACTGAGGCAGTGAGCCGTGGGGTACACACTGAGGCAGTGAGCTGTGAGGTACACACTGAGGCAGTGAGCTGTGGGGTACACACTGAGGCAGTGAGCTGTGGGGTACACACTGAGGCAGTGAGCTGTGAGGTACACACTGAGGCAGTGAGCTGTGGGGTACACACTGAGGCAGTGAGCTGTGGGGTACACACTGAGGCAGTGAGCTGTGGGGTACACACTGAGGCAGTGAGCTGTGGGGTACACACTGAGGCAGTGAGCTGTGGGGTACACACAGGCAGTGAGCTGTGGGGTACACACTGAAGCAGTGAGCTGTGGGGTACACACAGGCAGTGAGCTGTGGGGTACACACTGATGCCAGAGAGTAATGGCAGTGTGTGGGCAGATGGGTAAACTAAAGAACAAATGGTTGTGAACTGCAACAAGTATATGAAATGAAAATAGTCCTTATAAACCAGGAAAGATGAACAGATGGATGCTTTAGCATTAAAGCAATCTTAAATTATATAACTCTGCTGTCGTCATCACAGTGGCAGCTTATGCAGTTTCCTCTTTTTGAGATCCTTATTGTAAATTGAATAGGATTCTCTTATTTTCACAGATGCAAAAAGGAGCATTTAGCAGACCAGAGTTACATTTTCCATTGACTAAAAAAAGCTGTAAATCCACCTTCCCCTCTGTCTGTCAGGATCTATTTAAAACCAGCAAGTTATTGAGGGAGCAGAATAAGGGAAAAATGGTACCTATTATATAATATAAAACAGTCTTTATGCCTTATTTGACACATTGAGAGATGTAGTTGTTTTTTTCAAGTGTTACAAGCAGTTGATTTTGTCATTTAGGATGTATATTTCTCTTTTTTTATTCGATATTTACAGATGTCTTGAATGTATTTTTATTGCTGAGCTGTGCCATTGCATAGTAAAATAATGTGTCTTCATTAACATATATATGCAATGCAATTTCAGTTGGAAAAGCAAGTCGCTAGATGGTACCTACTGAGTAGGCCATAATTTTGCACTGAAGGAAGCAACTAAAAATAATGGAGGACATACCTGAGTTGGTCCAGAGTGAAATAAAATAATGTAAACTGGATCACTTGGCATCACCTGTTGGTGTAATGCATTTGGGAGAGAGCAGAACAAAGGCCTATATTTTTTGAAGCGAGATGATGGCATGTAAGATTCAGAAAGCTTCAGTTTTCAACCACAGATACATAAAAATCACCTTGTAATTAATTTTCGGTCCAGCTATTAAGGACTGAATTACTGTATTATCCCCCCCCCCCCCAGTTGTGCTGCTGTTTCATTTTGCCTAATTCCAGATGCAGTGCAAAGATGTGGGGGACCATTTAATACATGAATTAGGGTGATTTTTTTTATGCACATGATTCTCGTACTTTCTGTTCAGAAACATTTTTTGTTTGCTTAGGTGGGAAAATAAAATTTTTCACTTCAAAATCCACATTCCACTCATAAGTGCACATGAGAGATGCTGCTTCAGTGAAAAACAAAAAGATGTTGATTATCATGTCACTCTGAAAGGCATATGGTTTGCAATTGCAATTTTGTTGCTCTTTCAAGACACTGAGGACGGCTTAGGCCGAAACATGTCTGTCTCTTTGTCCAAATAGGAATAAAAATGAAAATGATTTTGTTGCGTAGACATTCATAATCTATATCTATTCATTAAGACTGCGGGCTCCCGTCTTTCCTTTCTATGATTATCTATTGGAAGCCAACGCACCATTTATTTGTTTATATAGCCTAGTTTGTTAAAAACTTCTTTGAGCGCATGGGTTGGTAATTCTTTTTTTGATTATGTATTTACGAAAAATGCCATCTATGTTTCAGGCATTTTATACTGGCAGCAGTTTACATTGTTTGTACTACCTAATTAATTTAAATTAAAAAAAACTATTCTGATGTTTCCTCCCCCTTGTACTCTATCTTGTATCTGTTCACTCTAATGGCTTAGTGAAATATGTGGCATCATGGTTGAGCGCTGTGATTACAGCATGATGTAATCTTGTAGAATTATTTATTTGTCTAGCCATTGCTCTGTTGCCTCAGTCTTGGGAGTGTTAAAAGCAGTGTGGCATGAGGCTGCACGGTGGCTCCTCCTGTTAAGGCACGGTTCTACTGCATGGACATCCCATCTCATCTCAGCACATTGGCGCCCAGTCTGTTATACCATAGGAATCTGGAAGAATAACAAAAATAATACTGCTGTCATTAGCGATTTCATTTTAATGTCTTATTGTCTTTTTAGGGCTGAATGAGGGTATAGCTTTATGATGCAGAAGCATGTGTCTTCGTGGCTGAAAATAGGTTATGCACTACACGTAGGTGCCAGGTCAGCAGCATACGCAGGCAGGCACTTGGACGCTCGCTCGCTCACTCATTCTTTACAATGAACCGAGGAGAAAAATTGCACTCCATTTCATATCTGTAATAAGGGAGGGTAGCAGAATTTATATCCCAGACCAGTCTAACATCTTGCCTCCTACATTCTCTGTAAATATATATGCATATATTGTTGTTATTATTATTATTATTATTAGTAGTAGTAGTAGTATAAGTAGTAGTAGTAGCATCAGTCACAACAGTACTAGAGGCTGCTAATACATGCACTCTGCAAAAACAATATTTTCTATTTTAAAAAATTAGGAATAAAGAATCGAGAGCGGATTAGCACGGTGTCCTTATGACCTTGAAGAACAAATTCATTTTTGATTTATGCTGAAGAACATGTTTGGGCATAATATATCCTTAGTCACGTTCTGGGTTTGTCTGTACAGAATCTTGAAGAGAATCAAACTTGAGTTCTGTGGGAACAACTGTTTGCCAAAGGACACTGATGAAAAACTGGCTGAAGGATCGTGTATGGCAGCATTTTAATTGTAGCTTGCCAAAAATGACAGAGGGATAATTATCTTCCTAATAACTTTCTTGTTATTTCAGTTACTCAGTTGTCTGAACATGAAAGCCAAGGGATTGTTCTGCTTTATTGTTTGAAAACTCACATGACCTTCAGGAAGAGAATAGTTGAGTGAAGTCAGGTGTGACCAAGTGAGGCATCTGTTCAGGTTGTCTGAACACCCATCAGGCTTAAAATCATGACATGCATTCAAGAAACAGTTTTATGAAAAAAAAAAAAAAAACCTTTGCTTTTTTTGGGTGACAGCGCGTACTTGTAATAGTGCCAAGCTTGTCACCAGCACGATTTGGATTCAATCACAGTATTAATTGAATGCAATTTGGATTGTTCAATTCAGAAAAAGTGCTTAATCTGTATTGATTTAGCGGATATCCAACAATGTAAATAGGCAACATCTACATTGTGGGCTTTGTAGTTCCCTGGATAAAGGTATTTGCTAAGCGATTGAATAATGATAAATAATAATCTGTTCTATACAGCTTCACCCAGAACTGGATCACTCCAGCTCCAGTTTTGTTTTGAGTGTCTGTTCTTTGTGGTCATTTCTTACACGTTACAGTACATGCATGAAAGCATGTTTCTATCTGCCGCCTAGCAGGTTGCTAGGGAACAGTGGGTTGCTACTGTGCATTTGATGCGGGGAGCCGCTCTCAGGTACTGTTTTAAAAATACATAAATCTGACGCCGCTGCAACATTAATCTGAATTAATTTGATGCATGTTCCTTTCATAATGAGTGTATCTGTCCTGAGGGCATAAGAAAGACATTGAACCTCAACTGGGAGTGATTATTCCTCCTTGTGGGAAGATGGAAAGCACTTAAGATTAAGTGTTAAAGGAGAAAAAATAGGCTAAATAAATTAGTCTTTGTGGTATCAATCAGCATTTGTCTCTGTTTATTTCACAATTCAATGGCAATTTTTTATATAGTTGGGCAAGTTCATAAGCTCACCAAACTGTGTTTTAATAAGAAAAAAAGTGTTTTCTTTGTAAGTTACATTTAATGACAAATGTTGATTGAATGCAAGCCCCGGTTTGTTGCAAGCTGTGCCTCTTTGTTTTAAAAATATATAAAAGATGGTTATGAATGAAAAGCCACTTAATAGTTCTAGCATATATCTTCAGTATAAGCCTATAGAATTTTTTGAGGAGGAATGCAGAATTACCTTTTTATGGGAAGGTCAGTCAGCTCGCACTCAGCTGATGAACATGGAAATGTTGTCTTTGTCATCATTCCTGAAAATCCCATGAAGATCTCATGACTGGGAAGGCTGGGATGTGTGGATAAACCTTAAACCTTCACTGTTGAAACAGTGTTGTTTCCTTTTTTGGTTCACTTCCTGTGGATGTGCTGGCACATCTGACCACTACCAAAGGTGACCTTACTTCCACAGTCTGAACAGAAGTGCAGTCTCTGCATTTATCTGGGGATCTTGTTGCTTAGTGACCTGATTGTTTGGTTTCTTGAGTTGTGTGAACAGTGAGGGTCTTCTTCTGAAACCTGCAGCAGGCTGAATGCCATTACACATTCTGTTGGGCCACTGGGGGATTTCTGGGTTAAGCCCCCCCCCCCCCCCCTCCCCCCCCACACACCCCTTTGTAATGGTGGTCAGCCTCAGAGGTGTTGTTTTCACATCTCTCTCTCTGATGCAGTTGTCCATCTCACTCTCACTAGCTCCTGTCATCCCACATCAAAGGGGTATTGCGTTGTCTGTAGTGATGAAAGCCAGTCTTCATCTCAGAGGGTATTCAGTCATATTATGAAAAATTGATTACTTGGATTTGTAATTTCTATGCTTGTTATTGAAGACAATGTGTAAAAATGTTTCACTTTTTCTTCAGTATTCACGAGAGAACCCGAAAAGCTTGCTGCATTCAACATCTCTCCTCACCTGTGTGTGTGAGTGATTGCATAGTATACCTAAAACTGTAGCTTCCCATAGTGCTGTGAGCTCCAATTCTATGTATTCTATGTAGTAGTAGTAGTAATAATAATAATAATAATAATAATAATAATAACAACTTCTGTAGCAGAACCATGTTGGGCTCTCTCTTGGTGGGTGACTTGCACCGTGTACATATCAAGCTACATATATGCATTTATACAACTGAATAACTTCAGTTAGGTAGTTCCCCTCCTGTGAAATGAACCTCCAATAAACAATCAACTGCTATTTTGCTCCCTTTTAGGGATTAGAGTGGGCTACTTGACAGTGAAATAATTTTGTATATCAGGTAATATGAAAAAATCTACAGAGATATTATTCGACTTTTATACGTTTGCTGTATAATATCCAATATTGTGCATTCCCCAAATGAAGAATTGACTGGTTCAGAATATAGAGGTACAGTTATTTCACTCTATTTTTGCACTTGCGCCATTTCATCACTCAGTAGATATGGAAGAAAAATAGCATGTGTCTGGATGATGGATCCGGTGTGAACACAGCAGCTCTCTTTGGAAGGCTGCTAGATGTGGTGAGGAAGGGGTTCTAGTCTGTCACTGTTATTCAGGTTTTCCTGTAGAGCTGAGGTCTGCCTGCACTACCTTTGTGTTTTTTTTTTTAATTAAAAAAAAAAAAAAATGTTTGTATGCTACTTCTATTTTTGTTATGAAAACCAAAGTCTGTTTTTTAAAGAATCGTGAACACAAGTTACTCACTTATTCATTGGAAACGCAAAGAGAAACTTGTGCTATATCCTGAATATTTAAAATATCAAATTAGCTAGTTCTTGTTTGTCTTTCTGAATTTTTTATAATACCTTACACAGCATGCAAATAATGAACTTGTTCTCATGTTACACGTCTGTGCCATTGGAATTTCATATTTCATTATGTACATAGCTAGCTGGTGAGTTAGCTTGATTTATAGCCCACTCAGCTAGCTAGTCGGCTAGTTAACCAGCCTGTCAGCCCCCTAGTTAGCAGGCTACATAGCTGATCAGCAAGCTAGATAACTCGATCTGCCAGGCTTAGTCATACACATTTCCCCCTGCAGAAAACCGAAACATAACTGACTCCTTTCAGCTTTACTGCCTGTGACAATATTTTGGTGTTGCTATACCCATTAGCCAAAATATTCATGTATTTGCATTGGGTGCATCCAATTAGCTTACATCGTACCATAATAAGAATGTTCATCCGCAGAAGCTGAGCTGTATTGATGCGAGTCTGTAAGTCTATTAGCTCTCCCTTCCTGCCCTCCATCACCTCGCCAGAGTGACAGGGGTCAGGGTCTGTGTGTTTCCGCACTAATGCTGCTGGCACTACTCCAGGGCCTAAACCGTTTGATCTGCCGTGTAAACATTTTCCAGCAGAAATATAATTAAAATCTGAGTGTGCAGTGTAATAAATATTCAGTTCTGACAGTAATAGTACATGCTATCACTCAGGGACTGAGAGCTGACTTCCTGCCGTGCGCAGGCATGCACAAGGAAAGAAAGAGAATGGAAGAGGGAGAGACGCCAACATTTGAGGGAGGGTGAGAAAGAAAAACTGCGTTCTCCTTTGCATAATTAATTCCTAATTAGTGTTGTTCCCAGAATTTCCAGATGGGTGAAACATTACCTGAAAAACTGTGCTTCTGGGAGAGGGCACTCAGAGTGCTGGTCTGGCAGCTCTGTACACTGCGCAACTGGCACCCCCAGAGAGAGTGTGCAGATACATTTTTAAATTACAGGTGTTCATTTATTTTACATATTTTATAAGTATGTTTACATTGTTTATATCCTGTTGGAAATGGAGGCAGGGAAAGATTAAATGCTGATTTGTTCATCTGCCTTGGCACATTAACACATTTTATGTTATACTATCTTAAAGGCTTATTTGAATTTGAAAGCGAGACAGAAATGAAAGAAACCTTGTGGTGGGGCGAGAGAGTGAGAGAGTATGCCCTGCCCTTTGATAATAGGTGCTTCTGAAGTTCAGAATTTAATCTTGCAGGCCACAGGGGGACAGGAAGATTTTATTTGAACATCACACATTGACAACGATACCCAACACACTGGGGGGAAAAAAATTGTTTTTCAAAAACAAATTTTTCACAGTTTCACATATCTGGGAGAGATGTATATCTGTGTTGCGGGTAATGAAGTGTACAGTAACTCCTGAGCAAATGAAATAACAGATACACTGCTGAAAAATCAGGAAGGAATAAGGAATGTATCGTCTCTACATTGATTAAAAAGCTCTTCTTTTCTCCGTGTATTGCATTCCTGTAACATCTGTTGTTCTAAAACAAGCAAGCGACACAGCGAGTGGAAGATTTGTGCACGCCATCCTGGTCTGTAGATTTATTTTCTCATCATACTCTGTGGCATCTTTCGTCTGGCAGAGGGGCAGTCGTTCGTGGGACTTGCTTTTACAGTCGGTGTGATGACTGCCAGCAGAAAGCAGTTATCAGCAGCCGAGCACCGCAGGGCGAGAAAGGTTTACGTTTCGCCAGGATGTGATGGACACCGCAGACATCACAAAATAAGATTTAATAATTAAAAATGAATAAGGGTCATTTGTTTTTTAATTTCTATGTTGCACAAAAGAACATTGTGAGCACCATAATTCATTGCACAGTAACACATTTTTTGTTATTTTGGTTCTGTACTCTAGCACTTTGCCATTGTATCCTTTCAAACTCAATGAGGTTGAAGTGCAGACTGTCAGCTTTAATTTGAGGGTATTTTCATCCATATCGGATGAACCGTTTAGAAATTACTGTCCAGTGAATGATGGTGCTCACTGTACATATGCATGTATACAGTACATGCATATATACATACAAACATACACCTATGAAATGCACAACCCATGGCCAGGTCCCACAGCTAAAAAGCTGTGAACATATTTCTCACAACATTAATTAATAAATTAATAAATTACTTAATTACATTGTGCCTATTTAATACAGAAGTATCTTGAGCAGTTATTTTACCGGATACCTTTTTTTACTCTTAATACATTTTAGCGGGGCTACTTTTACTTTAACAATAGTACATTTTCTCAGAAGTAACAATACTTGTACAGTTTTTGAGTACTCTACTCTGAATTAGACAGCTGGTTAAAGATCAGTAATCATCAGTCTGAGTTAATAAGTTCAACAAATGTTTGCTTGCTTTTCCATGAGCAAGCTGCATCGTCCTCAGGAATTTAGGAGGGACAGTAGATGCAATCACTTGGCCAGCATACCTGATAAAACAGACATGTGTTCTGTCACAATATCATCAATCCTGTTAAAATCTATATCATGCAACAAAATATATTATCGTATTGCCTGTCTGTATTGGTCGGTGATAGACAGCACATGGTAGCTCCTCACATGGTGTGGTTTCAGTAAGCCTCACTCACCCATCATTAGTCTAAACCCTCTGTCTCTCTCTGTCTTCCACTCTCCATCTTATGAGGACAGTAAGGATGAATGCCAGACAGCACGGCATCGCCTGTCGCAAGTCATTAATCAATCCTTTACAGTCAGGGAGTGAAAGATTAGGCTTCTGGGGTCTGCAGAAGGCTTGGAGAGATAAAGAGACGTTCACACCCAGCTCAGGCCTTGGCCCTCTGCTGCCGCGTTCATTTCAATGCTATAATTAAAGGCCCTAACAGAGCAACACATCTTGAGCTTAGTTTATACTATGTGCATACCTAAGGTCCACACTACTTAAGTAATCTCATGGCATGTTCAGAGGGCAGTCCTGCATAATTCAGTACTTACTACAGAAGTGTTCATGCGTAGTCTATGCAAGAAATGTTTTCAAATCCCCTTAGAGGCAGGGATGCAGTCTTCAGCACATGTGGAATCTGTAATCGATCCTGTACATGTAGAGCAGAACTTGGCTAAGATTTCAGTTCATATGTATTTTTTTCAGCTACTACTTTTTGATTTGTGTTCTCCCTTTCATGGCAATCACTTAGTGGGCTATTACGTTTTTTACATGGGTAATATGGGTGTTTGATAACCTTTTACATTCAATTCAAATCATTTTTTTAAATGACTTTTGTGTTTACTTGGGTCCCTTTGTCTGTTGTATTTTGTCTTAAGATTTGAAACCATTCAGATTGACAAATATGCAATAATGGAGAAAATAAAGAAGGGGCAAATTTTTTTTTTTCACAGCAATGTAGTGACAGACCATTTTGTTGATTTTTTTTAAAGGGTGTTCAAAGCCGTTCTAAAATGAAAACACTTATGAAACCTATTCACCTTTCACAAAATATCACTGCTCACATTTAACAAGAGAAAGATTAAACCAACAATATCATATGGGTTATTTCCTTTGTTAGCTAACATGATGTACAATATTACCATGGAAATGGGTGAATATGTTTACGGCAGGGGTCCTCAATCTTACCCAGAATGGGCCGTTGTTGATGCAGGCTTTTGTTCCGACCAAGCAGTAACATGCCTGATTCTACTGATCAACCAATAGAGTCTTTGCTAAGGACCTTGATTAGTAGAATCACATGTGTCCCCACATGTGTTGGAACACAAAGCCTGCACCCACACTGGCCCTTTCCTGATAAGATTGAGGGCCCCTGGTTTAAGACATGCACAATAAACAGAAAAAGTAACCTAATTAGCTCATAGCTACAGTATGTTTGTGCTGGTGTGGTAGTACCTGGAGCAGAGCCCAGGACTCCACAGGGTTTTGACTGGGTTCCAGTGGTTTTTCTTAATAAATTAATAAAACCTTGAAGGAAGATAGGTGAAGGGGGTGGGGTGATGAATTTAGACTGTTTATATATAATAAAAATAAACCTTATCAGAAGTATCTATATTTTATGAATACAGTTTTGTGTTCTTTTACTGTTGAAAGTTGAAAATATAAAAAAAAAAAATTCCCCCAGTTCAGAATCAGGCCAGTGCTGATTAATAATAAACACCCAAAACAGCTCTGAAATTCTGAAAAACCACTAAAAATCTCTAGGGCTGAGCTCTGAAAAGTCAGTAAGTTGGTCTCAAAGCTCTGTTAAAAACAGCAGAATAGACAAAATTTGGGAACAAACCAAAACCTAGAGAGAATGAAATAAGAAAGAATAGAAGGTAAAGAACTAGAGACAGACTGCAGGGGTGTATTAATGACAGGATAAGTGAGGGAATTAATGTGTGGCATGAGAACCAAAAGACAGAATACACAGTGCTGTATTTAGAAATAATCATCTCTTATCCTAATGGTGCCTAAAGAATGGCACATAAGACTGGCTCTGCTTTACCTGTCTTCCTGACTATAGTGTATCATTTCATCCGGGGTTAGGAGCTCCACCCCCCACCTCACCAGTATAGACCACATACATTTCAAAAGAAATTATAGCATGCATTCTCTTACCTGTGGTGTGGCATAGTGGTTATGGAACTTCAGACTGTTACCAGTGGGTGGTGGTGTTCTTCTAATGTTGTGTCGTTCTGTTGTAGTTTCAGCAAATCTTTTACCCTGATACTTTAATAGGACAAATTAATAGATACAAGGTCATCAAATCAAATCAAAATTGATTTATTTAGCACATTTCACAAATTGTCACAATATGCTTCACAGACAACCCTGGCCTAAGCCCCCACAGGAGCAAGCCTAAGGCAACAGTGGCGAGGAAAAACTCTCTGTAACAGATAGGAACGAACCTCGGAAGGAACCAGGCTCATCGGGGGAACACATCCTCCTCTGGTCGGCTCAGGGTGTAGCTTTGTGACCAACATGGTCAGTCAGTCAGTGTTCACATTGATCAAATTAGTGGCAGCTAAGTGACAGTCCTGAGGTGGCAGCTCAGATGATGGGCGGGGCCGGGTGGCGATGGTGGGGAACGGCAGGCGGTGACGGAAGTGGGCAGGGTGGAGGCGACGAAAGAGAGGCCGGACCGCTGCGGTGGAGGAGTCTAGACGACAACATTCTCAGGATTTGGGGCAAAAGCCCCACCGGCAGCATGGGGGACAAAATTGAAAGCAACAGGGAGTAAAGTAACAGGGGTATGATTTGGGGATTACAAAGTGGCCCCGCCAGGAGTAATCTATGGCTGCACAGCTACTAGGACAGGGATTGAGAATCCATGCAGGGAGACAACCATACCCACCTATCAAGAGCCAGCCCATGTAAAGCAGGGTCACAGCTGACTGACAGGTGACAGTAAGGAAAGGATGCACCCCACAATGCTCTATGGCTACAGGCTTCTCCCACTCTGTCTCAAGACTATAACTGATTATGAGCCTGAGCATAAAGTTGCGTTTTTAATCTAGATTTAAATGGTGACTGTGTCTGACTCACTTTTTGTAAATTTTGTATGGGTGTTCCACAGTAGTGGGGCTCTATTGGGTAAACTACCACCCTTCTATTTTTTAGATATTCTTGGGACTACCAAGTAGCCTACGTCCCGAGAACGGAGTTAGAACGTCTTGTGGGCTTATAAAATCACCTGCTAAGGAAGGAAATCTGTATTTTTGTCTTATTCAGATGATTAGTTGTAGTGATGTTCATATGCATCGAAAGCTCCTCTGTTGATTTAAAAAATATTTTTTACGTTACAATAGTCACAGTTAGTTTTGTATTTGATGTGACCTCAGTGAACTCCCTAGAGAGAGAGTGTTATACCACTTGTGAATGTTCATGTTACTTGTCATTTTTGCATCATTATATGGAAGGCAAACATGGAAATGTCAAGTTTTATATATGCATGGGGCTGTTGTTTTAATGCATGGATGAGCCTCCGTGGTCAGCCTCACTGCTTGATGCACAAGCTCTAGTGTCGCCCAGGGATAGGACGGTTGCAGTCTGGAGGGATGTGAGGTGCCCGTGTATTGTCTTTCTCAGGCACGTCTGTGCCAGCACAGTTTGCAAACTGCAACCTGATGAGAAGCAGCAGGTGACATGGCTTGCTTCAGAGAGAGTACATGCTCCCCAGTCAACAACAGGCTGTGATGAACATTGAACCGTGATCATTATTGGACATTCCAAATTGGAGAGAAAAAGGGGGGGAGGGTGGGGTTAAATCTTTGAGAAGTCCCCCGTAATGTTAAGCTTTTAAATAAATAGGTAGAAGGCCTATAGTATATCATTTTGAAATCCTCTCAACAAGTGCAGAGCCATTTTGTATTTGCTCATCCTCGAGTGTGCAGGTGGTACATGTTCCTGCAGCCTGCGTACTGTGGTGGAGCAGATGGAGTAAAGGCGTTCTCTTCAACCGCCAGTTAAATAAATTACCGCCAGTCTATTTTTGAGCCAATGTGCAAGCGTGGCAATCCTCAGTGCTCTGAGCGAGAATGTTCCAAATCACAGCAGGAAACCAGAGAAAATATCTCGCTTCTCCTCTTTCCCTCCTCATCCCTCTATCTGCCTCTTGTTTTTGGAAAACAAGTACGACTAGGCTTTTTGTATCTCTGCATCTGTCTGTGTGCTGTCAATCTCAGAATGAGTTACTGAGAGCAATGTGAAATTTAAGTATAGACACAATTTTTCTTATTTTTATCACAGTGTTTTTTCTGTTTTATTATATTTGACTAATCTACAGTGAATATGAACTTGCGCATGTTCTGTTGGTTACCATACTGAAATGGGATTGATATTCAGTATGGTCATATGATATCTGGACCTTTGGCCATTTGAAGGCTTCCACTTTGATGAAGGAAGTTATATATTTTGGTTTGAATGTGCACAGGCCCTTGAGAACTGTCATTTTCTGCTGCATATTTAGTGTCTTTGCTCATTCTTTTGTCTGTGATTGTGTATAAAGATCCCCTGAGCCTGAGTGTAGTTAGTCGCTAATCATTAATCACTACTACAACAACCAGCATCGCAGGAACACTTCCTGAGGTTGTTCCAAATCTTGTTGGTAATTATCAGTGTCAGGTGGGAAGTCTTCCTCCAATTACACCACACTCCATTCACTGTGTGTATGCTCTGTGCTTTAATGAGAATGAATATAAGTGCTGCAGAGTTGCAAATGTAACTGTAAAAAACTTTACAGTGCTGTTTGATTTTCTTTAATTGTATACAGGTCTACAAAACAGATGTCTGTAATGTAGCTACCTTGTTCTTTGTTCCATGTGTACCTTTGTTAAAGTTTCTGTTTGTTCTGTTAGCTGTCGGTTCTCAGGGGCTTCAGATAAAGGAAGGAAGGGACTTAAAAGCAAACTAAACCCCCCATGGTGCCTCCTTCTGGCTGAAAAAGTGTTGAGAAAAACAAAAGTTTGACACCGTGGAGAAAGACTGCAATCAGTGAGATGGAGGAGATGGCAAGACCCCAATTGCTCACTTTCAAGATATTTACTGCCCTGATCCTCTTTTTGTCCCCCCTCCCCCACACACACACACACAGCTCCAAATACAGAACTGGAATCGGTACAAATGATTGGAGTAAAAAACAATAAAATGGCACAGTCGTGTTAAATATACTTACTCTACATCTAAAGGTGTGTGAATGTGTTCTTTCTGTAGCACAAAACATTTGGTTGTTTATTCATCTAAACATAGGCAGGGAAAAGACAAACTAAACAATGAGACTGTTCATGGCGCCTTGTGTTAGAAACAATTTTTTTTTAAATCTCTGCATTAACTGTAGATGAAGCTGTTCTGATTTATTGTGATACCATTAAAGGGCAAAGTACAATATGCTTTTTTGTACTTGGTGATGGTGACTCAGTGATGTCTAAAATGAGTGGTGATTATTTCTCTATAATTATTTTTAATTTCCTTTGCAAGGCCATGGCATAGCTTCAGGGGGATGACTCCTTTGTTTCGTGTTGGGGGGTTGCTACACCATTTTGGGCTTCCATTTGAAACAACTGACCGGCTTGCTGTACATGATGCCTTGCTTATTTGGTTGGAATTCAGTGCAGGTTTTAAGATGGTTTAAATAGGTCATATAGTATGAATGTCACAGAAGCTGAAAATGTGTGGGGATGTAGATAGCGACAGAATAGCAAGTTTCTTAACTCTACAGCGATAATCCATCAAACTAAAAAACAGAGCGAAGACGAGCTTGCAATCAAATCCATTATAAAGTCATCAACAATGCTTTCAGCAATCAGAAAACAAAACACAAGATGCCTAAACCAATTGACGAGACATTTAAGAAGCAATATAAGAGAAACATCAACCCTGTACCATTTAAAAATGCATACATAATTTAGCATGTATCTGTAACCCTGCATCAGACATTGAAAGCCAATTTTTTGGGACATGGCAAATATTTGTTGAATGAATGAATGAATGCCTCTAAAAGCAAGGGGCGCTGCTGTTGTGCCTATAAGCTGTTATCTCCACTTATTGTGCTTTTGCTTGATTAAATACCCAGTTGTGTAAATGAATAATGTTTATCATTTCAGATTAGTCACAGCCAGATATGCAGCCAGATAGTGAAATCACATAGATCAGATCTCCATTATCATCATGAGTTCTCCAAAAAAATGATTATAATCTCAGCACTGACCTTCAACAAATGACTCCCTCATGAAGCACTAATCGCTGTATTATCGCTTATTATCTTGTGCATTTTTTTAAGTAAATTTTTACTTTGTGTATTTCCATGGGATTTTCTTGTGCTGAACCTGCTATTTTTATCCATTTTTAGTGCTTGTGCTGAGTGAGTGTTACTGTAAGTGTTAGTTCTGTTTTTTTGAGGGTGCTGACGCAGGGTACAGCATTATTTTAATGGTCTTACCAGTATACCATAAAAAGGTGCTTTTTATCACAGATCCATGACTGGAATGCTCAACAGCCATTATGAAACTGGTAGATTTATTGATTACTTTGTTACCTCATCTACAGTACATGCAGAAACAGTTTTATATAGTAGCAGTAGTGATTTAAGTAAATGTCTCATAACAAAATTAATTAACAGTATATATAGAGTGATCTCCATAATGTTTGGGACAAAGACATTTTTTTGTTGGTTTTGCTCTGTTCTCCACAATTTTAGATTTGTAATGAAATGTTGACATGTGGTTGAAGTAAAGATTCTCAGCTTTTAAATTATGGGTATTTTTATGCATTTGGTTTTACCATGTAAAAATGGAACTCGGTTTGTGTGTGTGTGTGTGTGTGTGTGTGTGTGGGGCACAAAAAAACTATGTTTTAAGTGAAATGTTTGCATTTGCCAAAAGCCTCAAAAGACAGGAAATGAAATTTATCGGCCCTCATGCTAACATCAGCCTGCTCTCCATCAAGGTGTATAGCACAGATCATTGACGACTCCTATGACCCTGAAAATGTCTAATGTACTTCAGACAACATTTACTCTCCACTGGGCAGATTGCTTAAGATTCAAACCTTCTCTCAAAGAGCCTTATTCATACTCTTAGGGTAATGCTCTGCACAGCATATTGTCAATTTTGGATATTAAAGCCAGAGGCAATATACTTACAAATTTTGCACTTTTATAAAGTGTGCTTCATTTCCATCATTCCCGTGTGTCCTATTTGGGACCACATATATTGTATTTGCCTTCACTGGAACTAAGGGGCCTAGCCCAAACCAAACCCCATGAAAAACAGCCCCAGACCAAGCGGTGTACAGATATCTTTGGTTATATAGTATTCAAGTCTGGCTGTGTTCAATCAGCTGAATCTATCAATTAAATTTGGTTAATTGGTTGATCAAGCAACTAAGGGAGCAATTGCATTTCCAGAAATGGGCATGTTATGGACAATTTGTGTTTTTTCATTCAATGAAATATTTTTTTTTAATGTGTTTTGTTTACTCTTTCCCTTTTTTCCCCATAATATTATATTTTGTCTAAAGATTTTAAACCGTTCAGTGTGACACAATAGAGGCAATAATAGAGGAAATCAGGAAGGGGGCAAACGCCTTTTCATGGCACTATAAATACATAGCTGCAGTGAAGGATACCTGGTAAATGGCATGTCTGTGTAAACTGGAATTCGCCGAAATAGCTGTAAAGATAAAAGTGCTTTTTGCTCATACCCTTCTCAACCTGAGCAATCTGTACCAGCGCCCAGAAGGGAGCATCTGAAACGAACCATAGAGGGGGCAACATTGTTCCTTTAAAAAAAGAGCTGGCTATACAGGGAATATTTCTCTCACACAACTCTAAAAGTCTCTACCCGTCGGCCCCAGTGATTTCAGAATGCATCTTTTTGTGCAGCTGAGAGCAGCACTCGAGGTTCAGGTTGAATTGAAATAGATTCAATAAAATACATTTAAAAACGTGTTAAAACTAAGTAGTCAACATCAAACCTATTTAATTTCTTCAACATAAGCATATGTTGCTGCAGCTTTGAATAGATTGCATTGGTGTTTTTTTTTTCTTGCATAGCAACAATGATTTGTCCCAAGATACCTGTATGTGTTATTGTATATTTCATTTAAAGGGAATGTGAAAGAGTCCTAATCACACCTTTATCACACTTTCAGCTAATAACAGCGGTAGAAGCCTCCCACTTGTGCTTTGTACCACTTTTCTCCCATGGAAAAAAATGTATTCAATTCCTTTTATAATGTGAATTTGCGCATTCTTTTGCCAAGTGCATTTGCATCCCTAAAACAGGCCTGCCATGTGGACATAAATGTGCAATTCCTCAGTGCTTTCATGTAAACAAATCTACAGTTCATAATCCGATTCTCTCAAATTAATTTTTGGAAACATCAAGAAGCCCTGGGTTAATTCAAGGAAAGCAGCTGGGAATCTCTGGCAGATGCAATTTAGATTTAATCTTATTTAACTGATCAACCAGGTTTTGCTTCTCTCTCTCTCTCTCTCTCTCTGTATGCGTGTGTGGCAAGTAGTCATGTACTGCATGTGCATTGTATGTTCATCTGTTTGCTTATATTCAGAATGTAGAAATTTTGTAACTAATCAGTACTATTATGTTGTATGAGGAAAATATACAACATTATCTTCCTCCTAACTACACTCTCTGTTCATTTCTCCTGCCTCTCCTCTCTCCTTTCCTCCCTTACTCCTCCCTCTCTCCTTTTTCTCCTGTACTCCTCTCTCCACTCATCCTATACTCCTCTCTCCTTTCTTTCTATACTGCTCTCCTCTCTGCTGTGCTACAGGATCCCTGGAGAGTTCACCATAGGCTTGAAAGTTCAAGAAAAGGATCGGTCTCCATGTCTGTCTCTCTCCACCCAGCAGTAATCCCAGAATACTCCGACACCCCCTGCTTCCCTCATGCCCTTCCTACAGCCCCCCATCTGGAGGGCCCCACTGCGTGCATGCATGCACGCACACACGCACACATGCACGCACACACTCGACTACGCACACGCGCGCACACACACACACAAACACGCACACTCACACACATGCACACACACACGCACGCTTGCACACAACCACGCGCACACACGTACGCACAACAGAAGACAAAATAATCATCAATGTATGACTCCACAAATAAAGGGCAAAGATGACTATAGCAGCAACAAACACAATGAATTGAAAATAGTGTGTGCCTGTACACTGTTAACTCTTTTAAAGTAGCACATTTAATGTTTAGCAACCTGTTACTGTATATAAAATAGCCAAGTATGACTAATCAGCAGATGTTCAGATGAACAGGTCGAAAGCCAGTCACATATCAGGTAGATCTGCCTTTATTTTTTATTTTTCCTCTGACCAGTCTGCAACAAGGGATGTTTCAAATTGAAATCTAGTAGATACTGCATTTTGCACTTTGATGTTTTTTCTCATATTCTAATGTGCTTAATTAAGTGCATTTTAAATTCTGTGCTTTTGGTCTTTTTTGATAGTATTTATTTTTCTTCCTTTACCGTGCTGTGTGTGTGTACAATCTAAGAAAAGTTCACTGTGACTCGGACCAGATGTCTTAAACAATCTCAATCCGAAACTGAGAGTAGCATCCCCATCTGCTGTCTTGGTATCCTGTGTGGTCCAGGTCTTCTCTGGAAGAGCTCTAAGCAAAAATGAAAGGAAAAAAATGGGTGAAATCATCTTCCTTTTTCTCTCCGTTCTCTCACTACATCGGTCAGTGACAGTACTTGTAACCAACTGAATTGCACTGAATAATTTTTTTTTTTTTGCTGTGGAGCACAACATCTTTTGATTGGATTCCACAAGTCAGTACCTGACAGTACATGGTAGCACCATCTGTTATGTGGTTCATTAAGCCTCACACTCCTTACAATATATCGTAGATATCAAGCATCTTCCAGAAAACAATATGGAAAGGAATGAACTTCAGAAAGGTAATAGAAAATCAATTGACAGATACTTATGTCACCATGATTAAAATCATGCTTTGTTAGCATTACTTTTAAAACTTTGAATCCATAGTGCAAAAAATAACTTTTTTGTGTTGCCGGCAAGTTATTTATTTTTTGAAACGTTGGATAGCTACAAGCATAGAATTTGCTAAAGCGGTAACATTGTTATCACAATGTTATATTCTGACTGTGTCTTGGGTTGTCTAGCAATAATAAGGCAAAATAAGTTTAACAGCAGAAAAAAACTATAGTAGTCAATCTATTATATTTGTGACCCAGTCAAGGTGTTGGAAAACACCAATTGCTTGCTTTTTAGCTTTCAGTAAATTTGCTAATTTAGGTATTTGTGGGTGAACATTAAATAACATAAGGTGAGGGAAAGCTATCTACTGTATGTCATACAACTTAACTGTCGTACAAGCTAGCTGAATTGTTAAATGGTGTCACTAGAGAACAGCCAAAGCAGTATCCTAATGTTACCTAGCTACCTATATTACAGGTGTTTTTACCCTTTTTTCTGTTTTCTTCTGATTGTCCAGAGTTAGCTTGGAATGGGCAGCACAAATTGTTTAGCTCTGACAGACCGAAACAGCTCTGAGCTTAAGGCCGATGGTGAGTCAGTGATCATGACATCAGAATGCTACTATAAAAATGATTGAAAAGAGGTTAAATAGCAACATGTCAAAAATATATATATATATCAAAAATTCATGTTCAGACATGAATCCTAATAAATTTACTTTCTGTGTATCTTAAAAGTGTAAAAGTGTAGATGCTTTTAGAATATTTTAATTAACATTCAGAAGTTTATGGGGTAATTTATTTTGCTTTTAGCCTTCAGCAAAGTAAAATAAAACAGTCTACACAATGCTTTTAGCCATCTCAATGTTATTTTTTCATTTGAAACAGATGGAATCCCATAAATACTTTAGCCACAGCCTTGTCATTCTCTTACACTTTACCCCAAGTGGAATAACCTGCACGCAAGTGGATTTTTATGGTTTCACACCCACAGCTTCACCTTATTTCTCCCTCACAATTATTTTAGATGTAGTTTATCGAAGGTTTGCCAGTGAAGAGGTTCTTGTTTACGCCATGTACTTAGTTAAGTACATAACTATGTAAGCCTGCTATGCCAGTGTTATTAAAATACAAAAGTAATTAATATATATGTTGAAGGATTTAATACAATAAATAATGTGTAACAATATTGTATTTACTTTGTAAGTACATATAAACGTAGACCACTATAATATAAAGTGTGATTGAAAGGACATAAGGTAAAGAGGGATAGAGAGGAGTAAAGCCACAAAGGCACATGCACACTTCACAGCTGACAGCAGATGCAAACTGTTGTTCTGGTCAGATTGTGCATTTTTATATCAGCTCGTGGGTTCATTTATTAATTAATCTATTTTAATTTGAAAGTTGTCCCAGGAAATGCAATTACAGACTTGTCAGTATGACTAGGTGTACCCCAGGCCCAAAATTAAAATGTAAATTTTTTGCCAAGAGGGACCTGATAGCATGTTCTTTGTGAGGTTCTAATGTTTTCTTTGACATGGGCATGCACATCAACTCCTCTTCAGTCTGCACAAATCTTTTTATCCATGCCTTTGAAGGGTGCCTGTTCGTGAATACTGCTACTGAAAATCTGTGAATAACTGCAAATCTGTGAATAATCACAATCATATCGATGATGTAATGGTAATATAAATAAATCCTGTTAGAGCAAAGCTGTGTTTTGTGATTCATCCAATGTGCCTGATTCAGTTTTTCACATAATTGAAGAAATTTGAGTTGGGATTGAAGTTTAAGTAATTTTTCAATGCTATTTTGAGAAGTTGGTCCAAATATCCTTTCACCCTTGTCTTCGCATATCTGGAATTTGATATGTGCCTTCGAAGTTGTGAAAATGGGAAATTTTGCTGAAGATGCAGAGAAGAGGGACTTCTTCGCCTCTAAAATGCATTGAAATATCACATTCTGTGACATAGGTGAGTCTTGTGCACTTCATCAGTGACACTTTGAGTACATCTAGGGCTGCATACATTATCATATACCTCAGATAATTTCTATTGTGAATTCCTTGGTCATAATGCAGAGAATCAAATATTTAGTTACTCTTCCCTTCCCAGTCCCGAGTCAAACAATCCTTGATAGATTTATACCTGATGCTGTTCTTTTGATTATGGCAAAAATCAATTTATCAGTCATTGCCTTTGCAAGTTCCTCGGAGACTGACACACTTGAAATTCTCAGTTTCCTTTGTTTTTTTTATTTATTTATTATTTGAAATATGAAAAGAACAGGTGGTGGAGAACTTGAAAAAATGAAGGAAATATTTTGTTTTCAGTCCACCAGTGGATACACAGCTGTGTGGGTTGGCTTCTGTTGATAACTGGCTACTTATTCATTCTTAGTCTTTTGGTATACTGATGCTGGCCCATTAATAATACATACTACAACATATATCTTAGCAGAGCACCTCCATATTGCACTGTACTGAACCTGAGACAAGTATTTTCTAGACATCAACATGATTGTTCCTATTGATTCAACAGGGAGCATCATGGTTTCTTATTTCATGGCTGAATTTCTGTTTCTTATTTAACAAGATCAATTTACATTTTGCATCTCTTTCTTGCTTTGAGTTAGCTACAGTGCTGTTCATAAGGATAAATATATGTAAAGACTACCTTGCGACCAGTTTTAAAAAAATAAATTCGCTAGATTAATATTTGCTAATTCTAAACCATAATTATATGGGCACCCACACACATTGCACAAGAAAAAAAGGAACATGGGGAATTAGATATTTTATTTTTTATTTGCCTATAGGAAAGGGAACAGCATGGGGTTCTGCTGTGTGGCTTGAACTGGGTCTGTATCCTTCTAAGTGGAGGGTTGCAGTGTTGCGTAGCATGTGTAGAATGTGCTACAGTGTGAATCTACACACATTTCCTGTTCCTGTCAGACTCTCTGCCTTCAGACAGCACACTAACCTGTAAAACCCACAGTCGAAGCTCCAGTGGGCGGGGGTGGAGGTTAGGATCACGTCAGGTGTGAGGAGTGGTTATAGACGTGCAAGGCCGCCTTGTCATGGTATGAATGACTAAACACCTTACTGAAGTGTGGGAGTTGTTTACTTGTTATCTCTGGTACGTGGAAAGGAGGTTACCCTTTTTGTGAGTCAGTCCCTTGATTGTGATTATAACATAATTTAAGTATGGCCAGATTTTTATTAAATCTGGAGATGTTTACCAAAGGTCAATGAGAAAATTATTTTCTTTTATTGGTGTTGTGGATGTGTGCACTCTACTGATTGTAGCTATAGTTAATCAGAATGCAATTTCCTGTCTAACCTGCTCTGTATTTACATGAGGAAGAAAAGATGTAAGAAGTTCAATAATTTTACGAGAACCACAAACCCATGTTACAGTGCAGTATAGTACTGAGACGTGTTGAGGAAATGGCGGTCTACATCTTAACCAAAATGAAAGCAGTTTCCCCTTCACTTCAAAAAGGCACAGCTTCTATCAAATTTCCGGGAGTTTACTAGGTTCAGGAAATGTATTATCAGAGGCTTCTTACAAGTTTAAGTTTCAGTTTAAAGTGCATTTAACAACAAGGTCTCAACACTGTAAAAATCAACAAAGGGTAAAAATAAGAATAAATGAGGCAGACACAATGAAGTTAGAAATATGTAGACATTCAAAAAGTATCAAGTAGACAAATTGTTTACAGGGACAGACTAAAACGAGAACAGTAAATGAGTGTGAGCACACACATAAAAATTAGAACAGGATGTCAAAAGTAAATCGGCAGGTTTTAGACTATAGTCTGCGGAGGAGGTAGATGTAGGAAGGAATGTATAAGGGAGTTTTCAGTCATGATTTAAAGAGTGACCGACTGCTCCATAAAGTGGGGTCTTGGTAAGAGAAGGACCTACCACCTTCAGTCTTTTTGAAAATGCTGGGAATAGTCAACAGGCTGCCCTTCGCTGGAGCGTAGTGCACAGGCTGGAATATACGGTTTGAGTCAGACTTTAAACTCAATCCAATGTGTTATTGGGAGCCAATTCAGTGATACGAGGATGGGAGCAATGTGCTCTGACCTGGTTCCAGTCAGGACTTCTGTCAAGTCAGTTTCGGATAAGTTGTATTTTATTGAGTGCAGTGTTAGAGCAGCTAGACAGCAGTACATTACAATAGTCTACCCAGGATGTGACAAATGCATGAATCAGTTTTTTTGGCATCCTGTATAGAGAGGAAACTTCTAGTTTCTGAAATGCTGCATAAATAACAGAAGGCTATTTTTTAAAATGTTCTTAATATGGGTATCCTGGGAGAGATCAGATTCAAGAGTCACTCCATGGTTTTAGACTAGGTTTTGAGGTCTAACTCTACAGCCGTTTATTTTTAAGGCTAGATGGGAAAATTTGGATAAGATGTCTTTTTTTAATCAAATTTTTTTGAATTGAGTTTTTTTTTGTCATCCAATTTTTGATGTCAGTGACACAGGCCTAACAAATAAGAAATCCTTAATTAAGTGAAATTAAAAATCCCAATTTTATTGTTAAAAAAAAAAAAGGAATGCTTCTATACGTTTCTATAAACAGTCTGCTGGCAATTCATCATTTACTGTTGCACTATTTACGTCTACCATCCATTCTTGGGTATCAAGTTGATTGGTTTTTGCTACTTGTAAAGATGCTATAAAGATATGGACTGATAGTAGGTGCCAACTTTTGAACCTTATGCATCCACTGGATATGAACTGGATATAAACTTGCGATATGACATCTGCCTTTGAACATGCAAACATGTCATACCTGTATTGCAACCATTTGTTAATCTTTCTAATGACCTTTCCAAATTGGTCAAATTGACCTCTGGACATGATTTGTGATTGTCACGCTGAACTACAGTTAGAAATGTTCTAATTGTTCCCACACATTTAGATTTTTTCAGTCTCTAAATGATTCTTAATCCCTTGAGGAAAATCACCTTCTGCCTCCTTCTGTCAGATTTCATATACAGTATCCTAATTCACTTAACATACTCATTTTTGAACATTTGCATCATGCAGGTGTAAGGGAGACAATGTTGTTTACCCGCCTTGGCCTTGTGATCCTTTTACCACAAATGAAACTGAATTTTACCAGGGCAAGTACCAGGACACTGGGAAGTTGGTATTCTCAGGATGGCAAATGGTATAAAAGGACACAAATTGTTATATATGTATGTTGTCCAATAGTTTTTCAGCATATGATGCAAAGAAAAATTAACAAAAGGTTATGTTATGCTATGCTACGCTATGCTATGTATACCATGTATACCATTCACTTCAGGATACACGTCTTTAAAGTTTCTTGATAGCTTTTTTACCAGGTATGTGTATTCAGAAACATTTTCTGTAATGTTAACAGTTGAAATGACTTGGGAACATATTCCTTATCCCCACAGGCCCATGAGTGGATTTTTCAGTTCAGCTTCCATGTTCACAGAACCAATGGGAGAAAAACTGAAAACTATCCCATCTCTGCCAGGGTAGTTTTCTTATAAATGGCTTTTCTACATTTGTTAGATCCATACTTCACTAAAGACTGACAGTATTATTAACCAATCACATAAGATGTGAACACAGGCCAAAGCCAACTGACCCATGTTTGTAACTTGGTTTATCTGAGATTACATTATGCAATATATTTGTATAGCAGATGTGCGCTGTCCAAAGGTAATTACTGAATATAGTGTACATGTTATCATTCCATACAGCTGTGTACATATACAAAATGGATTCAGCACCTCGCTGAAAGGCAAAACATAGGTGTGATACCAGTGATTAAAGATAAGAAATCTATTTGTAACCAGCAGTACCCAGCAACAACAACATGTCATTTACAATAAACTAAGATACTGGTATTTCTATAGGCAGTAGTACACACACATACTAGCCCATTTACATTTTGGTTCCGAAACATTGTAACCACCAGGATTATAAATTTCAACCAAATGATGTTTGTGTGTTGACATATATTTTAAACTTTAATTTAATTCTTAATTTCAATTAAAAGGGGGACCATTATAAATTAGACCATTATAAAGGGGGCGGTCTTTGCTCATCACAGATTTGTTTCATTAAATACAGTGATGATGAGAGAAAGTCTCAACCGTTTATAATTTCTATTAATGAATACATTTAACCTTAAATGAAATCATTTTTGTCCTAATATTAGTTTACTGAACCTCATGAGCACAAAAAGTTACTTTTTATTGAACACACTGATCAAACATTTCAATGTTTTTTTTTTTTCATGGAAAAATGACAAAAACTTAATTTCTTTATTGAACATATTATCATATACATTTTGTTGGAAACCATATGTGAACCTTTTTATTCAATAACAGATAGTACCCCCTTTTTCAGAAATGACTTCATGCAAACATTTTTTTAAACTGTTGATAACTCCTGCACATCAGCTTAGAAATATTTTAGTCAATTCCTTCTTTACAGAACTGATTCCAACTCATTGATATGTACGGGCTATCTTGTATGAACTGCTCAGTTAAGGTCTTTCCACAACATTTCAGTTGTTTCTTGTTTCAGCCATTCTGTTGTAGATTTACTTCCCTGACACAGGCATAGGTTTACCAGGGTGGTCCATGGCCACCTAAACCGTATTCTGGCCCACCCTTTATCTTGGCTGAACCACCTCATCCAATTGTAAATGCCCACTTAAGTAGTACTGGCCCACCTAGTTCTATACACCCCCTACAGTATAAATATTTCTGGATATGCTGGTAATTTACTTATATGTTTACGATTGGTGCACAACCCACTTTCCCTTAATTTTCAGCTCATGGACAGATACCCTGACATTCTCGTGTAGAACTTAGTACAGTCTTGAATTCATGGTTCTCTCAAAGTCATCCAGGTCCATATGGCAACAAAAGTAGCCCTAAACCATGTCTCTGCTGACATGCATTTTGGATGAGCTTCTCTTGGAGTGTTTTTCCTTGGATGACCCCTCCCCTGTAATGCTGTTGAATCTCCTCCAGTTGTACACTATTTGTCTGACCTTTTATTTGTGGACCTCTTTATTTTTGTAGCCATTTTCAGACTAATGTGCACAGGGCTGTGCACAGACATTTTGGGGGGCAGGGGCTCAATTGAAAAAAAAAAAGGGCAACCTCCACCCCCCATGCACCATCCCCACTATTTTCATCCTGATATTGCCACACGACACCACGTTCATAATCACACACTATGTTCATAATATGGGCCCTGTTTTGGGTCTTCTGAAACATATTTCCTTAATAAACGTATAAACTTATCCAGACATGTTAATGCTCTACAGATAATATCCCCCACAACACTACAACAGCATCTCACACAGACATCACATACAGTTTAGTCTTCAATGTTTTTTACCTTTATTCCAGGAACAGGGATAACTAAACACAAAACACTGTCACAAAGCACATGCAATATTATAAACACATTTCCTTAATCTCTCTTTTCTTGGCATTGCACTGCAACCAGCAGATGAGCAAAATTAATTACTTGCATGTTCACCATTAACCGGACCAAAACTGCGGCATAGTACAAAATTAACTGACATGCATAGTGACCTGGAAGCAGTTTTACCTATTTGGCTCACTATGAATACAACTTATATTAAAAAGTAGACCAATGTTCTTTTTTGTCTTTGTTTACATTTTATAAACTTCTGTTTTTTCAAAATGAAAGCAAGTTAATGAAAGTGCACTGTTCTGACCCGGAGCACAAAAAGATTAGACTAAAATTGAATGGTGACGGAGACGTTGCATTGCAGGCCACCTACATATGTTATGAGAACGTGATTCAATATCATTTAGCCATTACTTTGTGCAGTCAAAATTAATTTTATAATATTTTAAGGCAAAAAACTACAGGTGTAACTTTAAATAAGATTAGATAAGCTGTGCCACTCTTAATGCCTGATTTGAGGATTTCATAACTTCCATCTATTTTCATGTCTTGTGTAATTTTGCTATTCTGAGTATATTTGCAAAATACAGTACAGTTACAGCAGCATGATTTAGTAACACGTTTTGTGCATCACAAGAGAGGATAAACCACACAGCATGACCACAAACATGCTAATACGGCACACATTCACTCACACACACATACACACAGACACAGACACAGACACACACACACTAAACAGACTAATTTGTTACGTGTTACGTCTATAAATATAAATCTCCAATTTCCCAGTGTATTTTGCCTTTCATTTAGGTGTATTTGCCCATAATACTGGTGATGCCAAATCCTATTTCCCTTTTTAAGTTCTGAGTAATCAATAACATGCAAAAGCAGGCTACTGCATTTTCTTTATTGTTGCATTTTTAAAATTAGCAGCGTGCCACTACCCCCCATTTGAAACAACCGGCTAAACAAACGGACTAGCCTACTGTCCGTGGCATTACTAAGAAAAGGGGACACTTACAACATTACTAATCTTAGCGACATGCTTCAAACATAGCCTATTTGTAAGTTGTCTTGCTTGACAAAGGGGCTGTTATTAATTATCGTTAACCATAATTAGCTAGACTAGCTTGCTTGTGGGCTAGTAGCCTATAGGATAACTTAACCTAGTCTAAAGTTGGCAAATCCGATATAAACCGGTTTATTCTATTTTGAGCATCGTAAATGTTGTTTCAACTGTGATGTTGTTTTATGACAGTGTAAAAGAGTACACAGTAGGACATTCACAGTACTGTTACCTGTTATCTACGGATGTACAGCAGTGTGCATCCATAACAAGTGGGCAACTGTGTTGATCAAGACAAAATAGCAGCGCCCGGTACTGCAGCTGAGGGGTCGCGATTTACGCATGACGCTAAAACCGCGGACCCGTGCGCATATATATATATATATATATATATATATATATTGTGGCAGGCTCACGGGTGTGGGGTTTCCACGTCACCAATTCGATAACTAAACACGCACACGAAACACAACTGGAGTGCAATTGAGGGATTTATTAGGGAAAATTTACACAAGGAGGGAAAGGGGGAAATTCAGCAACCAATCCAAAATCCACAATCCATTCTCGTTGTCCTTTTTCCGTATTCCAGGGGTAATCCAAAAAACCAGGTCCTCAGCCAAAACAGTTCGGTACACAGCGGGGTTTGTCAAACAGTCCGGGTCACAACAGGTAATCACACAGATATTTTCGCTTTCTCTCACTCTCCGCAACACGCGTTTCCCTCACGGTACTTTGCACTGTTTGTGCAACCCGCTTACCCTTTTTATCCCCCTGCACTTAATGGCTTAATGAAGCCCAGGCTTGCGTCGTTGGGGCAGGAAGTCCATATAAGGCTCGGGGGTGGAGCCAGCGGGCTGCAACATATCTGCCTCAATTACCACTCCCCTCACCTCTCCCTGCCGTCTGCCACAATATATATATATATATATATATATATATATATATTCTTTTTTATATATATATTCTTTATTCAATTCTTTTTCAGAGTTTTCTGAAAAACTCTGAAAAAGAATCAGGGGCATAATGAACTTAAACAAAACTGTGGCATGGGGCATTCCTGAACACCAAGAATGTGAAGTTTGGACTTTGAGTTCTTGTGAAGAATGTTCTTTGGGAACATTCTTTGGGAGGCATTCCTTCCAGGAACACAAGGACAGAAGAATGCTGGCCTATGTATTTGAGGTGCAATACATGCTTGTGTCTTGGGGTTACATTACCTTTGCAAAACAGGCAGCAGCCTTTCCTGGCTGTGCACCCATACCTGGTTTGGGTCTTTATGGGTGTTACAAAAACTACTGGAAAGCCTTCCCAGAAGAATGGAGGCGGTTACGGCAGCAAACGGGGGTCCAACTCCATTAATGCCCATGGTTTTTGAATGAGACTTTCAGGTGTGCACATACTTTTGGAAATGCAGTGTACATTTGCTGACAAAAGTTGGAAGCTTATTTGTTCAAAGAAAATAATATTGTTTAAGAAAAAGAAAATATTTACTCAGGATCACTTTAACTTTTATTATAATATTGATTAACATTTTCTCAATTTTCAAAATCTAAAGTCATAAGACAAATCCATGCTTAAATATAGAAAATCCTAAACGGTTCACAAACTTTCTCTCACTACCGTATTTTATGAGTAGATGATAACGCATGTGCATATGCATATTCAATAAGTAATATAATTATCTTCATGTTCTGAATCACCCATGGAATGATATACCATAAAAATGTTCAAGTAAAGCTAAAAAAAGTGTTTCTGAATACGGAAGATGAGTGTTATGAGATCTTTTTTGTTTGTGTCCCTTATCTTAGAGCTGGGACAGTGACAAATGAGATTACTTGTGAATACAGATTCTGATATTTCCATGAGTGTTAACTTATCACACTCTGTATAAGCTGCACTGATGAGAAATACAGCATGGACCTGACACGGATCCGAACAGATGCACAGGCGTGCGTGCGTGCGTGCGTGCGTGTGTGAGTGTGCTTATGCAGATGTTTTCCAGAGACAAATCATAAAAATTCATGAGACCTTCATTGAAAATTTTGATTTGTATGTACATGTGACAGTTTAACATTTAGTCCTGGCCTCTGGCTTTGCTCTTTTGAGTACTGCTCCATCAAGGACAACAGGCATGGCAGAGTATGAGGAGAATATTGCAAAGCAAAGCAAAGCTTCGCATTGCATCAATGAATCTTTCTGCTGACTGCATTAGACTGTCCTAGGTACCATAGGTAAGAATAGTTTTGCTTCAGATGAATTTCCGCAGCATTTAGCTGGAAGAAATGACACTGTTTCCAGACAACTCTGAAAAATCTCTATCTGAACCAGTTCTACTCCATTTAGCATAGCCTTGGGTGTCAGATGGCTTTGTATGATATTCCTGCCAATGTATTTTGATGTTTTTAGCTATCTAGCTATTGTTTCTGATGGATGTGTTTATTAGTCACTGTATATTGATATAGATAGCTCATCAAAATAACTGTTTTTTTTTTTTTGCTAAAAGGTTTTTCTTAATGCGATGTCAGAATCATCATTGCCACTCCTTGAGGTGGTCTGGATCAGCATGGGTCAGTACAATATGGGTCTCTTACCCATGCTAGATCATGAATATCACCACAGCTGAACACTGGTATTCTAGAAATTCTTCTCACATTCCTTTCATCTACCTCCCATTCTGAATCAAATGCATCTGATTTTACTGAAACGGTTCTATTCTATTTCAGGAACTGGGATACATTGTGAATGTTCTGCAGTACTCATCCATTTAATCTCCTTTGTCTGGTAACTGAATTTCCTGTAGAATACAAGTACTGCACAGTCTTTGTCTTTTGTTTTGTCTTCTAGATAGCTACATACCACAGATAATATTGTACCCGGATATTGTGCTGTGAGTTGATCTGGGTGAGAGAATCTGATAAAAACTGATGTCTAACAGTAAGATATTTGATGCAGATGTTGGCTCAGGAAAGGCTCTATGTGCTACTCACATATTCACATGAAGGTAGGGCTGCTTGTCCTTTTCTGTAAGCTTAAGGATAATCTGTGTCAAAGTGTGGAGCCACGTGGGTGTGCTTAAGTGATGAGTACTCTTGATAGAAGGACATTGGCCATTTCAACTGATTGCAGTGAATTGCAACATTATGGCAAGCAGGAAACAGAAAATAACTGGTTACTGCAACCAATTATATATGTTAGTGAATATTTCCAGACAGCAAGTATATCATACATACCGTTAATGATAATATTTCTGTTTTAAAGTTTACTATTTTAAGGAGCTCCAGGGACATTATCCGGCTGCTGACTGTGTATCAAAAGATAAGAGGTTAAAAGTATAGAAGAGGGAGCAATTCACAGCACAATGCAAAGCAATTAAAGCAATATTCTGCCACAGCTGCTGACACATCATTTTCAGTGTAACTGTTGTCATAGTATATAATCTACATTATGTGCTTACCCATATTGTTTAGCAGTTGTACTTAGAAAAAAAACAGCCCCAGCCTTCTTAAAACCATGTGCTCAGCTGATATTTGGAGTTCCTGCACTCATCCGGCACCGATATGAATCGATGGACCAGGAAGGCAAAGAACACAAAATGCATTAGCATAGGACTGATATGGGGGGCTAATAGATGCTCTGAGGCCTTCTTCCATTCTCCTTCTTTAGCTGATTAATGGGGCTGATTTCTGGATCTTTACCCTACTTATAAAGCATTCTATCTTATCCAGGCTCACATAGATGCTGCTGCTAATTGCTACCTGAAATGGAGTCCCACATCTCATTAAATGTGCAATGTATTGATTGATATATTGATTGAAATGTATACTGTTCTGAAATATTCCATTTGTCTTTTTCAGATTACCCATTCCATACAGTACTATACAAAAGGCTGGTCCTTTGTCTCTGTTCATATTAATTTAGAAGCCGGTTTTGTAATCAATGTTCACAGCTTGCTTCTTAAATAAAACATAGCAATATTGTAATAAATCACTGACACTAAAAACAAATGATCAGATCATATCGTGTCATCAAGTCTCTGATGATTTTCTATGTGCATTTATATTCTGAGACTCTAAATACTATACAAATGTCCACATTGCTTTCATGTCTGTTGATCTGAACAACAGTCAGTGTCAGGACGTCTGCCTGAGTTTCCATTGTGTTTTCCTTTGATTCCTTGAGTTCCTGGTTCCCACCCACGCTCTGCCCCCCATTCCTGCCTGTCTGCCTCAGCCAAATTATTCAATCAAGCCTCTGCCGCTGTCTCCACCTGCATAATTTGATCATTTCTCTAGCTATATATTCTGGTAGCTCAGTTAGTCTGTGCCAGATCGTGCCTTTGTGTGACTCCGTTCAAGCCGTTTCCTATGTCTAGTAGTACTTTCTGGTTTTCGACTTTTGCCCGCTTTTTCCGTTTACGAATTTAGCCTGACTCCTCTGATTACTATTGGTTCCGTTTTCAAATTCTTGCCTGTTTTTCTGTTTTTATCTCTGTACCCGTTTTGTGCCTTTGCCTGTCTGGAGTTTTTTGACTGTTTTTGGATTTTCGACCTTCGCCTGGATTGTGGTTTACGAGACTGTTTGCTGATTCTGTTGCTTTGTTGTTTGATAATAAACCGCCAAGTTTTTCCCTGATTTTTCGGGTCTGCCTTTGAGTCCTACCCCAGATCCTGACAGTCAGGAGCAATCTTCAAGTGTTTACTTTATTTTATTCGTTTTTTTACATTTCAGGTTCCTGATACTCAACTCATTTCATTTGGATTCTGTGCCAGGCACACAATATTTTCTTCAGCGGTTCTCTTCAGGGCTTCTGGTTACCAGCATGAACCCTTCTTAGCAAGAGCCCACTTGTTATGCAGGCATAATGATTTGCCCAGCAGTAGGTTAGTGTGTAAGACACAGAGCCAAATAATGCACTGAACAGATGGCTCTCATTTTAGTGTCCAAATCACACACCAAAGAGAAGCAACCTTGAAGGAGCCAAGTGGGGCAAATTTAGATTCAGAATTAAAGTACTTTACTGTTAGAATGTACTATTTACTTAATTTATATTTTCTGTGGAAGAATAAATGAGAATGGAAAATAGTCTTCAGCTCATTTTCAATGTAGAATTATACAGCCCTATACAAACAACAAATAACATTACATTTTTGTTTGTATACTCAAATGATTTTTATCTCTAAGACTTATATTGTAGACACAGGACATACGGGTATGGTCTCATATGGATGAAATCCATTGCCTTGAACACCTAATTTCCCTCTTGCACACCTTTATTTGACGCAGACCTTGCAATTGTGACATTAAACAGGAACTATATTTTTATGATCTAGACAACTGCCTACACGCTGTCAAAGTGTTGTGGAAAAATATCCCTGGACAAGTCACAATATAAAGTGGTTTGCCTGATTTCATGCACACATTATAAGTAAGCCTGGAAGGTCCATTAGTCAGGTAATGGATTCAGAGGATTCAATGGAATAGATCAAAGAGTTTTCAAAAAAACGGAGTGAAGTTGCAGAAAGGCATAAATGAAGAGAAGGGGATTAAAAATGGCATTGGCTGACTATCCCGATTTCAGTCACTATGAGTATGGACAAGAGGATGAGTCAACAATACCCACGTCTCTCCACAAAGCTGCTGTCTATGTAGGTAGCAAGAAGGCAGCCATTACTGAAAAAAATACCCGAATTGAGTGCAACAAAGCATTTAAGAGTACTGAAACAAAAAAGTGGGCCTTGTGGTGAGCAGAAAGAATATTACAATTTCTGATTTGTTAAATCCCAAAAACCTAACATGTCAGGCATGGTAGTGGCAGCATCATATGGGGATGCCTCCCAGCAGCAGGGAGTGGTAAGCTTGTCAGGACTGGGCACAAATTGATGGAGCAGGCCAAAAAATGGATGTGATTGGTTGGTGTGTTGATGTGTGTTTGAAATAGGTATTGACCAATGGGGAGAATTAAAAATAGGTATTGGAGGCAGAAAAATTAAAAAGATGAAGAAGATGCAGAAGCATCAGAAGAGGAACATAAGGAATACACACAAAATAACCAAAATCTGGCACCCAGCAGTTACATCTTGGTGGGGTATGCCCCATACCTATACATCACAGAGAGTTTGGAACTTTTCATGGCTTCCAACAAAATAAGAGAAACAAATTAACAGAATCTGTAGGACTTTAAATAACGCTGTATATGATGTCCAATTAAAAATCTGTGGTAAGACCTAAAACATTGTTTGCAAAAGCTGGAAGAGAAGAGGCAGAAGATAACAGGTAGGACAGTCAGAGAAGGACAAGAGTGAATAGGAAGGAGAGGAGAAATTAGATCACTATTGTTCATAAGTGGGCTAACACTATGGGGCAAAATTGATAGTGGCACCTATCCCATTGAATTATTGACTTGTTGGCACTTAATTAATCCCAACAGTGTCTGAGCTGTATGTTGTTCTGAGGTACAAATAATAGCACTCTTCTGCTGGGGATAAACATAAAAAGAAGAGGATAGTGTAACATTCAGATCTTTTAGACCTCCCCCCAACATTTAATGTACCCAGCAGTATCACACAAGGCCAAAAATGGAGGATTTATGTAGGAGTAGGGGGAAAAAAACATTGAGGCATAGTGCAATCTATCCATATTTGTTTCTGCTGTTTGAGAATTTGGTCATTTATAGTGCAAACAGATTTGTTTTAATCCTTCACAGCTGTTTCTTTTAGCCACGAATGAGAGGAAGACAGTCATAAACAAACTCCTTTCCTGTAGTGTCCCTTTAAAAGCGCTCTGTGGATGTAATTTGATTAAGATGCATGCTGTGCTTGGCTCTGGAAAATCTATTTGCTGCAACAACAGTGGTGGAGGTTTGTGTGATCTGCTGAAGCACGGCTGACTGCTGGGAGGAAACCAGGAGAATGCATCACCAGCAGTGTACAGTCCAGTTCATGGAGGCACCCTTGCCCCCTTTAAACCACAGAAATGCCATTTTCCCAATGTATGTAGGGCTAGGGCCAAGCAGGCCAAGTATGGCTAATTTTCCCTGTACATCTGGAATGATACTGACTCATTATACCCTTTTTTCCACAGTATGGGTGGAGGGAGGCTGGGTCATTATAACCTTTAAACACTATAGTTGGGAAGAGGCCAACATTATCCCCATTTTTCACTGCTGACTTTCTAAATGAATGTCTGGTGGTGCTAATATAATTAACAGAAATACATTACATCCATTTACCAAGCCAATAAAAAAAATACCAGTGCCCTCCTCACAACCTATCTGGGACTAGCCCATTTAAGTAAATTAAGGGCTATGTCAGGGATTGCATCAGCATAACCCAAAGCTATTGGAAAGAAAAATGTTCTAGCGAAATATAACAATGTGCCTCTCTCCTTCAAATTCATATTGTGTTACACCCCAAGAAACTGCAGTGGAAACCCCAAAGACTGTCAGCCAAGCTTACCCATGTTTCACCCATACCTATGAAAACAGGTCAGTCTTTAAATTCTCAGGAATAACAATAGCTGCAGCCTCAATTAATCTATGTTTGAAAGGGCTAGAACTGTACAGCCAAACAGCTCAATGCTTGTTGAGGAAAATAGTATGCCAAAAAAGAGGCCAACTGGGACCAGGGCATTCTGCTTTGGTGCTGGACAGGTGGAGTTCCAGGATTCAGAGACATTGGAAAGTCTGTTGAGTCCTCCAAGTCCTTGGAACCACGGCAAGGTTGAGTGCTGCCATAGTTGTATGCACATTGCATTTTAGTGTTTAAAGTTTCTTTTCTGTGTGAAGTGTGTACAAGAGGGTGCTTCATGGTGTAATGTCTCAATCACTCAGAAGTCTTGATTGTCACATCATACTAGAAATCAAACATGCCTTTTGAAGGACAGCATTGCAGAGCCAGCATTTTTTCTGAATGCTCAAAAAGTTCTGTGTATTCACATATTCTTTTTACAGACAATGCATCACATCAGTTTAACTTGGAGGCAATAACATAACTCTTCTTTGTCACTGGACATTAACATTCTGACTGTGAAGGCAAAATGGCTTCAATAAAAGTTTGAAGAGTAGACCACATAAAAGGAGTGGAGTTAGCTAGATGAAGCAAGGTGCATTTGTATCTTTTAAATACTGTACAGCATGGTTGACAATATGAACTTTTACATTTTACAACAACAAATAAAATATAGGCGATTTTGTATGGTTGCTCCTAAGTTCAAATGGTACCGCATAACATTTATTTTTATTATTTTCATAAGCCAAATTGGCTTATGCTTATACAGTCTATGTTGCAGGAAGTTTATGCAGTTACATATAGACAACTGACCATCAGTCTAAATATTATTGTCAGATTTTTCTCTGTAATGGCAATTTCATCTTGTTTCCCTCCATTACGATCACCCACATCAACTCTGAATCTGTGTGCCATATGTTTTGCTGGTTCCTTGAGGGGCAGAAAATGGAAGGAACTACTTTTATTTCATTTTCCTGTGGCTCCCAAGAAAATACGGCTGAAGGGCTTGAAGATCTTTCTGGTTCTCATACCATTCATAATACTACGACTCCAAGGCATACATTACAGAACAGGACAAATAATTCTCCCCCTCCCCAATAATACAGCATGATGATGAGAAAAATATTTTCATACAATGAAGCAACAGGAAGAAATATTTAATTTCTGAATTTGTGCATGTTTGTTGTGATTGGGATATACTGGTCTGCAGTCTTAAGTAAGTTCCCCTTAGAATTCACTGGAATTGATAATTTATTATTACTGAGCTCTAGGGTGCTTTAGATAAGGACATCTGATAATTAGATTGAAAGACGCAAAGACATTACATGATATTTCATCCATATAGCAGACCCTTTTATCCCTTTTAGAGAACATGTTTTACCCATCTCTAATCAAAGCATTGAGGTATTCTGTTCCCATTTTGGAAAGCTGTTTACTGGTTCAAACAACAGGTGGAAGGAGAACTAGCTATGTCCTTTGGCAGGGGAGGTACAGTGCTGCATTAACATATATGAAGCACCAAAGTGATCGATGGGTTCTTAAAATTGACTCAGTTTCACTGTAGGGGCAGGAAACAGGCCATTACCCTTTTCAGCACATTTGCCCACTGGTGGGAAATAGCTTGTGCATGCTGTCTACTGCAATGCTGTGCCTTGGCAAGCATAGATTCTTTTTGCTGCATTGAGGAAATTTGCCCCTGGGCCTGGAAACATCAGCAACAACAGAACTCTCAAACACATTGGCAAGAGAAAGAATTTCTGCCAAATCACGGTTTTCCATCTAATTAGCTGAGACATTATCAAATCAATCATCGTGGAAATTGCCTTAAAATATCCACATTTTGCAGTGCAAAGCAAGATTAGAATGCTTGCTTTGTCTACACTGTAATGTTGCATGTAAAATGTCCATGCTCATTATATATATAGTAAGGTTTGCTCTTTTGGAACAAGTTGCCTCATCGGGATAGTGTATCAGCAATCTGGTATCCAGAAAAAAAAGTTGTTTTAACAGCTTTTACCACACAAAAGCTTTCGAAGAGCTTTTACCACGACTCTTTGAGTCCGTAGATTATCCTCTGGAGGTCGGTGTACTATGAATTCACAGTTATCAGTTTGGGTGCCTTTACTCACGATGCTGCCTGATCAATCACATTAACATTAGTAGGGATTTAAAACTTGAGTTAAGACCAATAGACCTCTGATGTCTATTAAAACTTTAACAGCTGTTCCTTATCTCACAGTTTAAAAATGCAGTTGTAAAGTGTTCAGAATTTGAAGTTTAAACACCTATTAATGTTTCTGCAAGTCATGTCGATCTGATGCTTGTAAGTAAAAATGTGCAAAGTAATGAAGTGAAACAAGAGGGAAATCAACAATATAAAGTTATCAAAACATGTTTAATTTAATTCTGAACAATATTGTTTATTTTCACAATATTTTCTCAATATGCTGCATTGTAGTCTTAAATGTAATTGAGTTAATTTTGACAAACCACATTAGTTTGACATCAGTAAGTTTGACAACAGTATGGATGATGCAATGTTTTTTTCAACCGTAATAGTTTTTATAAGCTTGCTAATTATTTATGATTTATTTTAGCATCATTTATTTAGTTCATTCTGTTTAGATATTCTGCCGTTAGCATATGGCATGATTTTAATACAAGATATCCTACATTCATAGCTGCTATATTCCAGCAAAACTTTCATAATGTCATGACAATAGTGACATATAAAAAAAAAAATAAATAAATAAAAATAAACCAGTCAAAGCCCACAGTATCTACTTCACATTACATCCAAATGGGTCACTATAAGGTATGTCGCTTTAAAACACGTTTAGGGAGGTTCAAGTTGTGAATGGTTATAGCGGAAGCACCTCCCTTTCAGGATGTGACGAAGACCAATCGGAGAACGGAGTGTGCAATGACGGGTTGTACGTCACTGCCGTCGTGTCTGGATTGGAACATTACAGTGTAACAATCGGAAAAGCTAAGCATTTGGTAATTGGACACACGGGTAAAGGAATCTTGCAGTTAACAAATACTTTGTATTTTCGGATTCATGCTTTGTATTTGCTTTCGGGAAATTCGATAAATTATATCTTTTTAGATTGTATGTATATCAACCGGGTGATTAAGATATGAATTTGTCTACATTTATGTGCGTCGAGATAGGTTTGTTTTTCACATATAAGAGAAATGCAGGGATTCGTACGGCTTGAGAGGATAAACTACGACACTCTTCACATCATCCAGCTCTAACAAGAGGCATTGAAAAATTAAACTCGTAAAAAACCGAGCGAAACCAGATGATTTAACTACTGATCGCTGGATGTTTACTAAATTGGTTGCATCAAATATTACTCAGACTGCTTGCGACTTTATCAGAAGTGTTGGTCTTGTATGTGCTCGGCAAGGCACCTTGAGCCCCTTGGCAATAACCGAGTGAGTAGGCTACTTGGTCCTGGATGATTGCGACTGGCTTCACGGAAGGAAAGGGTGTTGAAGGCGCATCTCAACTTATTTGAAACAGACAGAAAGTGGGAGAAACACAGCGGGGTCCCGCTGAATCAGACTACTCACCTGGATTGGGTAATATATTGCCACCTTGCCTTGCGAAATACTGTAGGCTAGTATAGAATGATAAATAAAAGAGGGGAAATAGATAATAATTAAAGTCGCCCACATGCGCTGGATCAATCGTTGGATTGGGGAACGGAATCAGAAGAAGGTGGAAGAGGTGAGTTCAAATTCCTTACAGGCTGGTGGAAGATGGCGGAGCGGTGCTGCCGGAGGTGGTGAGAGCGAAACTTCGGGGCGCCTTGGATTTATTTGCGAACATCTCGATTCGGACCGTAGGACACATGCAGGCCAAAAAACGATATTTAATTTTGCTCTCCATCGGCGCATGTCTTGTTCTACTGTTCGTCTTTGGGGGTTTACAAGTCCCAACGTCCAGCAGGAATCCAAGCCGGCGAGACGACCACAGCCGCAATGGATATCACCCGGATCATCCTTGGCCACACTTTTCGGACCCTTTACTACCATTCGTTCCTTGGGATCAAGGGGATACCGAGGATTACAACATCCACATATCGCCGAAGCAGAAAAGAGAAATAAATTCGAGTGTTTACAAAGGCAAACGATGTCGCATGGATTCCTGCTTCGATTTCACTGTGTGTGAAAAGAACGGTTTTAAAGTTTACGTTTACCCCCAGCAGAAGGGTGAAAAGATCTCAGAAAGTTACCAAAACATTTTAGCGGCCATAGAGGGGTCTAGGTTTTATACATCGGACCCCGGGCAAGCTTGTTTGTTTGTCTTGAGTCTGGATACTCTAGACCGGGACCAACTGTCGCCACAATATGTGCACAGTCTAAAAACTAAGATTCAGAACTTGCATCTCTGGAACAACGGTAGGAATCACCTTGTATTCAACCTGTATTCGGGCACATGGCCGGACTACACGGAAGACTTGGGATTCGATATAGGACAGGCCATGCTGGCAAAGGCGAGCATAAGCACGGAGAACTTCAGACCCAACTTTGACGTATCAATCCCGCTTTTCTCAAAGGACCACCCCAGGACCGGAGGGGAACGGGGATATTTAAAGTACAATTCCATACCCCCTTTCAGGAAGTATATGCTGGTATTTAAGGGGAAGCGGTACCTGACTGGGATTGGTTCAGACACGAGGAATGCCTTATATCATGTTCATAACGGCGAGGATGTGGTTCTTCTCACTACGTGCAAACACGGCAAGGACTGGCAAAAACATAAAGATGCACGCTGCGACAGGGACAATGCCGAATATGACAAGTAAGTTGTAGTCCTGTTTTGGTGCAGTTATAAAGTGATTTTTTCGATCACCAACCCATGTGTGTCAGTGTGATAGGCCCATTTTGATTTTCTTTAGTTGATGCTTGATTTAATCTCTGTGTGGCATTCCGTTTAATTTTATAGCAATGGAACGGACAGACATTCACACAATGCTTCCTTTGTGTGGTTCAGTTAGCTATATCGAGCTTTCTATAATGCATTGTCAGTTTTTAAGAGAATATCACCACCAATAACCTCAATTTACGGGTTCCTAAAAAAATGACATTCCTTTAGAACCCTAGGTGGGCCTGTAGCTGAGTGCGAAAGTAGGATATATATATATATATCACAAAATGCTCTGTACCATCGTCATTTTGAACATTTTTCTCTTCCACAGGATGCGAATTTATACTTCGGTTAATATTTGCAGCCGAAGCTGACCCGCTAACTTGACCGTCACACTCTAGGCTACAATTAGGCTATGCAGCAGAACTCTTCTACATGTTGAACTAGTATTGGAATGTATTCGGGATTACTGTTATTTTGGGTACCAGTCAGGTCAAAATGATCCTCCCTCCCGATTCTCACGCTTGAGCCTTCACTCACCGTTTTGAAATACAAATGTTCAGTCTAGTTTGCTTATTGGTGTTTCAAAATCCATGGTTCCTTAAGTAAAGGTACTGCAACAGTAGCAGAATGCTGGAATTGGACACTCTCTGGTTAATATGCTTGAAGTAGAACATTATTTGAATAGGTTTAAAAATGAACTAATTTTCATTATTTTTAATTGACTAATAATTGCTGGTCCTCACTTTTTTAATTTTAGAATTTTCGCAAATTATTGTGTTCTTCTTAATCTGTGACATTTATTCATACATGCGGAGGGTTGTTCTCTCACTCATATTTTGAGTTGCTTCAGTTCCTCTTTTCCAAAGCATCCTTTCTGGTGTCGAAAGCCTACACTGAATATTCTTTGAAACCCTTACTGGACAGCTAAAACCACATTGTACACGTTTTACATGCTTTTGGACATACAGTAGGCTAGATGTAGTCATGTTATAGCTGGTAAACAGCAAAGGGAAGACACAACACATATGTGCTAACCATGCCCTACTCTTGTTTTATATTTTAGTACCACAAGCAAGGGACAGTTGAATTAAGATGGCCATTTTCTTTGACGAAGTTCAATGTAGCCATGTAGATGAAAGCTGAGTGTAATAGATGTACGTTGACGTATAGGCGTTGAGCAGCGTGAGTAACAAGGGAATGCTCAGTTGTCAGCGGGCAGATGAGGTAGTCATCGTTCCTGATTTAGCTGTGGTTCCCGGCCTGCATCAGGGCATGTGACAAAAAAAGGAAGCTTCATAGTTAGCAGTCCCAAGATGTAGAGGCTGTTTCCCAATACAGCATCTCTGCGATCTAACCCTGCATCGTCACCTAACAGCACTGTCATGGGGTCATCCTGACACAGCCAGGGAAGACCTATATGTTGCCAAAACTTGAGTGGATCCAGGTGACTCCTGTTGCATTTAAATGATGCAACCAGCTTGGAAGCTGGAAGTGTTTTTTTGTCCACACAAGCTTTAAGTTAATTATTGTATGTTTCAAATTTTTTAAAATATACAAATGGTAAACACAATTTAGCCAAAAATGTTCAGTATGCATGCTGAAACTATAGTTAATAAGACCTATAACCTAAATATTACAAACGGTGTTTGGATTTTCCTTGAGTGAAATATTCTGTTTATTGACCTTTTGATTGGCTAAATCTTAAAAAAGAAACAGTTTCTCTATGCTGTTTTGATTTTGTCCTAAATTGTTTTCATGATATAGGCCTAGGCCTGTTCGCTGAAGAGGTTGAGAGAAATGGGAAATATGCATTTATTCCTATAATTATTTTGCTTCAAAGCTTGTGATGCTGTTTGAATTTAAATTTATTATGTGCTCTTATGACAAATCTATAAATAATTCAGAATATTTAAGGCCAAATTTAGGATTTCTTCAAATTTAGCTTGTGAGAGGAATTAGTGAGACAGGATCTTGTAATGTTTATTTTACTCAGAATGTGCCAGTGTACAAAAAATAATAATGGCAAATCAGGATCGGTGTCACCACCTGCTGCATGACAGTTGATCTCTTGGGTTTCAACAGCTGTCAAGTTATGTAGGCTACTTGAACCTTCTTCTTTCTGGACATTTCACGCTTGTCACTTGTCATAGCCTGTCTCATCTGACAGTCAACATGTTTAGCTGTGCTTTGGATGCAAGAAAAAATAACAGCTTTAGTCTTAACAGCTACTGGATCAATGGGCTTTAATTCTGTCTTATGGGTTAATGATTTAATCAAAGTAATAAAAGTAATAAGTTCACTTCACAGGGCTCCCAATCTTAAATTCCACCTTCGCCAGTGCTTTGGAATGCCCATTCCATTCCATGTGTGGCAAGTGGTCAAGTGGAAAAAATGTGAATGTATTTAGTTTCTTCACCCTTCTTCGTTCTCTCTTCTCCCCTCTCTCTTCTTTCTTTTTTTTTGAATTGTCTTTACAAAACAGAAAAAGCTGTGGCCCTACCTTTCCCCAACTATTTATTTCTTCTAGAATGGCTTATGCTATATATTTAAACAATCAGTGGAATAATCTATTTTGGCAAAAATTATTGTTAATAATAGTGTAGCAGCGGCTATGGAAGTAGATGGGTGCCAACTTGTTGTTATTTACCTTTCCCATAATGCGTTCATGTAAATGCTTGTTAACTATCGATGGAATGTTGTGCATGAGGATGGCCTTTGGGCATTCCCAACTGATTGTTCTGGTCGGATGACAAACTCTGCCTACTAAATAAATTGGGAATGTTATTTCAGATCTGATTGGTCTCTCCCTCCAGATCATCCTGAGCAAGCTTGCTAGAGCGTGACATCTCGTTTTGGACTTTTCATATTATGGTCAATAAACAAAGCAACTGTCAGACAGGAAAAGATGATTGGCTCAAAGAAACAGGAGTAATTATTTTGTTTTGGTTTAAGTCTGAGTCATCCCCCATTGTAATCTTAAAAAAATGACCTTGGAACATCTGCGTTTATAGAACGCAGTCTATTTTTTCTTGTATTTTGGCTCTCTTTTTTCTATAAAAAAACAGAGAATCCTGCACCAGTGCTGCATTCTTCCTCCTATATCTGGGAGCATAGCGATTAAAATAAAATAAAATAATCCACTGTTGGATTATTGACAAGCACGTTCAATTTGAGAGCACAGAGAGCATCATTAGCATATGTATGTTTTGGTCATCTTGAAATGTAGGCCTAATTAATTCTGATTGTTTTGATTAGGCCAGAATAGGCAGAGTGGTAATGGCACTGCCCTCTGGTTCTAATACGAACCAATGGGCTCTTCTCTCAGATCTGTTCTGGGTCAACTCACTTGTTTGTGTTTGTTTGTGTGGTTGGCCGGCTGGGTGGGTGTATGTGTACAAAATGCATCATAATTATATGAATTTCCTTCTGCTAACCGCCTTTATTAAAAGGGTCAGTGTCTGGTCAGTGATTAAAGGGGTGATAGTAAAATAATTCTTAGGAATTTCTTCAGAGTATTTCTCTTCTTTAAGCTGCCGTCACTCCCCTGCCCTCTGTCTCCCTTCTGCTGAGTTGTTTTTCCTCGGTGTGCCTGTATCTGTGATGTGAATGGACAGTTTCCTGCTGTCCTCTCCTCCCTCGGTCTCTGCTGTCATCCATGAATGCTGTTTGCAGTGGCGTCACTTTGGCCCTGTGACCGTCTGAATGAGGCAAAGGATGTCGGCCATCGCAAACTAGCTGATAAACTTGACAAACCACTGCTTTTCACTGAGGATATAATCGGCCTGTGGCAGCGTCGCTCGGATGCGATTTCTTTTTTTCTTAGCATACGCTCTTTTCTTGGGTCAGTCACGCAGCTCAAATTTTGCCAATCATTCATTTATCCGGCTGGATTTTATGCTGAAGCAATTTGTGCTATCGAAATACATCTGCGTGCAGCTGTAACTGCAGTGCAGCAGTGGGGAATAGAACCTGAAGCCTTCTGGATACAAGCCTGCTGTCTTAACCCACTGCGGCAACATTTCTATGCATTAACTGAAGGGTCACACTGTCAGGGTTATTTTAACTTGGCCATGGCCCAGCAGTTTAATGAGCCAATATTAGCACAGGAGTAGCAGACATTCTGTTTTTGAAATGCCACATCTCAGAAGATTATAGCTCTACTAGTTTGCATATGCATTTATTATTTAAAGAAGAAGCTCCATTTCCATTATATTAATATTGAAATGGTCACTTGTCAAGCGTGTGGGAATTCATTCCTCCTTTGAACACATTTTCCGTACTCAATAGGTGAAACTTATTCCATATTCCTGTGTGAAATATGAATAATAAACTCAAAAGTTGGAAAAGATGGGAGGGGGTCGGGGGTGGGGGGGTGGTGGGGGGATGGGGGTGGAAAATGTAGCAAGCAAATATAAACCTTTCAGAGCTCTTTTTTCCCTCTTCCTTCTGGTGCATAACTGCAGATGCTAACAATTACAGGTAGTATCAGTTAAGTAACTGTAAATTGTTACTGTAAAGTAATATAACTTAGAGTGCCATGGTTTCCTTGCTGTCTGTCTTCCTGTTCCACTGCCATTCACTGAGCTATGCTTCTTTTGTGAGCTTTTACCCTCCAGAAAGGGCTGTATTTTCTCCAAATGAGACCTTGAGGAGCTGTCAGATCTAATGCTTGGTAAAGGGACAGGTTTATTCTCTGGATGTGCTGCTTTTAAACCCCTGTTAAGCATTCCAGCCTGCAGCAATTTCTCCATCAGATTGAACGTTCCCAGAAGGAATGACCTCATGTGTGTGTGTCTGTCTGTGTGCGCTCGTACGTGTCAAAGTGCAAATTGGTGTCCTTGTGAAATGTTCATGTGCTTTCAGTTTTCTAAAGCACTTTAATATTCTTTTTCTTTATTGGCTAGCAAGAAGAGTTTTACAAAACTCTTTCTTTTACTGGTTATTTACTCAAAAGTTTTTCAGTGGATGCTTAGGTTGAGATACAGAACAGTACACACCTTTTTCCATGAAATTGGCAGACAAACTGAAATCATTTGCCATTTGTAACCGTTTTTAAAAACTTCTTATTTGGCTGTGAGGGACGTGTGTGGGGGGGTCTTAAGATCAAAATCTTTCTAGTTTGTGGCAATATTTTATTCCCACTATGTGAAGATACGTAATGTGCAACAGTTTGCTGTGTGATTTGCCCTGCTAGTGAATATCTGGTGCATGAGGCGACCAGCTCTATGTAGAATAAAATGGCTTCTTCTAAGCCTACACAATAAATCATCTCACTCAAATAAATCATAAGTGTTCATCTCACTAGTGTTCATGATTCAAAGCAGATTTAAGAACATTTTATGTTTGTTTTTTATGTGCCAGCTTATATTTGATCTATGAGTTTGCTTAATGCACTTTTTAGTATGCCCCAAGGGATGTTGACGATATGGTTGCAGCGTTGGTGGCCTATCGTGGTATTTTCTAGTGCCAACATCGTGATGTTTTAGAGGTATCGCCCAGCCATAGCACCATTGCATAATTAGCAAGCTGCCTGTACGAACAGAGGGGGAGCGAAATGTTGTTGGGAGTCGCATTAGGTGCGCAAATACTGATTGCCGGCAGCTAACTGCACATTATACAGCCTTCCAAAGGAGAAGAGTGTGAGGACTGGTTTGCTGCAAATAATATTTTTAGGGACACATACTGGCAAATGTGAGCCCCATCTTTGCTGGTGTGCTCCGCTCATTTTGCCACGAAGTGCTTCCTAAGTGGAGCACAGTACAATGCTGGCTTCACAGCAAGGCTGCTGTTGAAAAGAGGGGATCCGACTCTGGCTGAAACATGTATGGTTTAATCCCTGCCCAATAACTTATGGATGCCGTGTTCACTTTTAGAGCAGGAATTGTGTGGGAAGGAGATGGGAGAGGCGCTCCTGTCATTCCCGGGTCAGATAACCAATCAAGGCTGAGCATGTGGAAAAAAATGTGCAACACTCGCCCAAACGGGCCTCATTGATGGAATGTGAGGTTGCTGTACTCTCCTGTTCTGGCGGAACATTGGCGGCAGCCATGATGAATTATTTATTAACTGTATTTTATTCATGTGTTTTTCCCTTGCAATTTTGCAGCCTCCCCTTCATTTATTCTCCCTTTATCATAAGCCATCAAATTTCATTGTTATTATTTCCTGCTTTGTTGATAGAGTACAGTATCGTCTTTTTGTCAACCCATTGAAGTCATAGAACCCCTCCCCCCATTATTCAATGTCAGTTTTAATAAGAATTTCGAACAATGAAGTGATGCCTTTCAGCTTGCTTTGGTCTGGCAGAGGCTGATGCAACCTCCGTACATTCTGTCATACAGAAAAACATATTTTATTATTCACTTACTCTTAAAGCTGAAGGAAACTGTTAATATTAAAGCACTGGTATTCTCCAGTCGGTCCAGAGCGCACTGATCTAAAGGGAGGTCTCTTCAGGAGTACCGATGCCGTATGTAATTACCACTAATGAATGTGTAGCTACACAAGCCGAAACAGATGGGAGTGGCAGAACTATAATTTTTACATTCCTGCTTTAAGGTATTAAGTTCTAGGTAATGGACCACTTTCATTAAGTTAGGACGCCCTCTACTTAAGGGTGAGTGCTGTCATAGATATCGGCGGGTAGCGATTTTTTGACTGTGAGATTTGTAGTAAATCACTTGGATCCACATTTGAATGCTTATTAATGAGGCGAAAAATCCAGTTTTCTTTCTCATCAGTATTCATGAGAGACCCACTGAAATCCTTGTATGAAATTGCTAAGTCACAAGTGTTATTAATTTCCTTGCCTGAAAGTGCGACCAAGCCTTTTGCAGTGAGCCATTATTCATACAAAAAGGTGAGATTTGTTCAGTTCTTGGGGGCAGTGCATATTGCTGACTTAGTGCAGTGTACCGCAGACCAGCCCCAGGCAAGGATGGCTTATTATCTCCAACTTCCTGTTTCTGGGGAGCTGAGGCCCAGCTTGAGAGGTCTGGCTTATTGAGGATTTGTGCTGGTGGCCGATGGAGGTTTTGGGTGATTTTTGATCATGGCGGTCTGAAAAGGGTTTGTTGTTGTTGTTGATTGCCTGACATGGTCTGCCCTCCTGGAACTTTCGTCAAGAGAAAAGATTGGCCAGTGCTGTCCTTTGCACAAAGTATGATTAGCTAATCGTAACCAGGGTTTTCCAGTATCAAGCTGTTTAATTGTCTGTGTGCAGTTTGGAAATGTTATTTTCTTATATTTAGAAATGAATCATTTGATCCCAAGGGACTATTAATATCATCAGGATAAAGGGAAGTCTGTTGCAGAATTAGCCCCTACTAGAGAATGCTAGTGTAGGGCTAATGTCTGACTTCTCATCCACAGATGCTGAATTTACAGATAAGATATTCAGCTTTATACTTTGGGCATTGGGCGCTCAGTTTGTTCTCATTCAGGAATGAGCTCCATCGAAGACATTATATCACAGCAGTTGAACATCCCATTACACACTGGTACCTCACGCTTACAGAAACAGGTTGTGTGGAAGGCATACAGTATGATATATCTGTCCCGTAAGTAGAAAATCTATGGGGGGAGGGGGGTCTTCCGCATATGTGACTCACAATGGCTTCCTTTGGCCTGTGGGACAGAAGTGGTTCGGCTGCTGTGATGACTGTCTGCCTTGCTCTTGCTTGGCCCCATGGGGAACCACAGGGAGCCCTGGTTTCTTGCTCTCTCATTCTCTTTCAAACACTGTCACTCTGCTGCTCTATCACAAGAATGCGCAAGTTCGCCGTCTGTCCTGGCCTCTGATCTGTGCAAATAAACAGCAGAGTCGGCCATTTCTGTTCCTCCACCACACATCGGTCTTTGCTCGCTGATGTTTCCTGTTTTTTACTAAGAGAAAAATCAATGAGGAACATTTACAAAAGGAGAGGAAGTTTTTTTTATTTGGTTATGTAAGAGTGGATTTAGCCCCTGGCCTGGCTTTATTAATCAGACTAATCCCCTTAATGCCCCTTTCTTGCTGAGGATATGGATTAGTGGACAGAGCTTCTCCATGACTACGTCATGAAATGTAATACGAGTCATTTGTGACGTAGTCATTGGTCTGCATCACTGCATCATTTGGAGAAAAATGTAAATATGTCAGATTGCATAGGCCAGTTTTAAAAGCTTATACTTGCTGCCATCCTCTCTGCAGTGGTTTCAGTGTGCTATTTCCTTCAGCTTTGTTCACCTGGCAGATGTCCATCCTTGTTAATGATCAGCAGAGTCCCTCACTGCCATTCTCCATCTGTCACCAGTCCTGTGACTGTACCACGGTTACCGGTGATAGCTTTCAGAATGTGTGGACAACATCAGATTTAAGTAGCCTATTTTACTCCAGTTCCAACTGTTTAACATCATATTATGACCTAGATTTGTTGGAATAACAATTATTAATTATTGGATTCTTGAGATTCAAACTCTTTGCAAGCATAATACACCTGTCTTGAAAGAATAGTTTTTTTGTCATTGTCTTTTTGGGCCTTATCAGACACAGCTTCATACCAATGTCATATGCAGTACAGATCTTTCTGTAGAGCATTATTTACACTTGGACAATTGAAAAGGCAAAAAGAGGCCTATGTAAATTTATCCACGGGGGTAGTCTCGAATTTCTCCCATGTAAATTTGTCACTGGGGGTAGGTCTGATTTTTATACTATGCAAATTTGTCACTGGGTGAAGGCTTGCTTTTCCACTATGCAAATGTGTCCTCCAGGGTAGTTGGCTTTCCTCTGTGGGTATGTTTTTGTCTATTCATAACTTTTTCATTCTTTGAAGTTGACTACAGGAATGCTACAGTTACTAACACAATGTTGGCATATTTTCTTCAGAAACTCTTTGAACCTTGCAATACCATTGCAATGCTGTTCATACATTTAGGCTCAGAAAATGCAAGTCTACATTACCTTTTGTTTGTACACTATTTAACCTGGATCACATTACAATGAATAATTGAAATGTATTTAAGTATTTGAGTGTTGGGCAGGTTTGGTTTTCATCTGTGAAAACCGGGAGAGTGAAGGGAACAGACAGCTACATGGCATGTCATGTAAATCAGTGGAAGTATCGGGCTGAAACGGGGAGCTTTGCATTCCAGAGTCAGCACCTGTAAAAACACACCAGAAGCTTTTATGGCATGAACATTTTCCTTACATTTGGGGAAGTCATTTAACAAGCTGTCTCTTACTCCAACAACTTGTGTTCATCAGTTACTGTAACAATGCAATATCAATATCACATAACAATATCAAACGAGGGCCGTCTGGGTAGTGTAGAAGTATAAGCACTCGCCTACCACCGCAGAGATCCGGGTTCAATTCCAGCGGTACTTCCGGCTTGGTCATACATTCCTATGAACACAATTGGCAGTGTTCGTGGGTGGGAAGCCGGTGAGGGTATGAGTCCTGATCGCTGCATTAGCGACTCCTACTGGTTGGTCCAGCGGGGAGGGGCTTCCGGGGGAGATAGCGTGAACCTCCGCACGCGTTACGTTGTCAGGTGAAAAGAAGCGGCTGGTGACTCCTCATGTATTGGAGGAGGCATGTGGCAGTGAAACCTGCCTTGGTGGTCACCCTTGTATCATGGCCTCCTGTCTGTCCATGATGGCCACTTTTTGGCACTCCCTTTCACTTTTCTCTATATATTAAATGATGGTCACGTGCACAATGCAGCCATGCTGTTGCTTTGTCACAGGAGCTTTACTGATGTGTGTGATAGCCATTTGGCAAGGGCTGTGATGACTTCATTCAATTTATTTTTTTTAATAATCGGTTAATCGGTAAGGACATTGTTGGCTTACTTTGGGGTTTTTTTTTGTTTGTTTTTTTACTCATTAAGAATTAGATCGGTAAGGCTGATGCTGGCATACTTCAATGAATTCTGTTATTTCTATATTCTGTTATTTTTGTTACGTTATTTTTTTTATTAGTAATCCATGGAGTCACATGGCAACGTCTGTAGATAATCAACAGCAAGGTCATACAGCTTAAGGGCTGGGACAAGAAGAATTTGAGAGGAATCAATAAATCATGACAATATTATTGATAAATATCAATATTTTTTATTATTTTAATTTAAAATGTATTCAACAGTTAATTTCTGAAATACGTCTAGGGACACATCCTGTATTTGTGCCAGAGAAGAGCGACAAAGCATTAGTCACCACAACTAAACATGTGAAACTAGAATAAATCCCCATAAAATAGTATAAAATAACACATTCTGTTAAAGTATTCAGTTAAGCCATGTTCCATTTGCAGAGTTGTATGGTGGTGGTGTGAGGCTAAACCATACTATTCTAAATAAGTCACTCAATGTTCACCTCACAGAACGTTTCTTTATTTTTAAATGCAGTGAAAAGCCTTTGTATGACTCTTCCAGCATATCATTTTTCCAGTTCTGTTGCTCTCATATGACAAATAACCAATCACTGCTCTAAATCTAAATCGCCTCATCTTCAGATAAAATATTTTTGGATAGCATTAAAATGTGTGATAATTTTCTGCTGTATTATGGATGGTTAAATGCATTAAACGACATGATTCATGGTCCACCAGATGCTGGGATTTTACACTACATAGTACATTGTGTGGTTTACACCATCCCTGAGCATTTTCTTGGACCTCAAGAGAAAACATAATGTAATATTTAGGCTAGGAAACACACTGGTTAACATTAACGCTCGTATTGTGGTTGCTTGCTCCAGATCTTGATTGACAACCGTGAGATAACGATTTTCTTAATTTTTTTTTTGTTCTAGACCAGCATCGGGATGTACTGTACTGTAGGTTGTGGGGCCAAAATGGGCACTCGTTTTGGAAACCAAGACAAAAATATAGAAAAATGTATATAAAATACTTCTGAAGTATTACAATTTTGGAGAATTTGCTATGCAAGCCTACAGAATGAAAGGCAATATGATGAGCTGGCCTGGCTCCAGCTTTACAATGTAAAAAGGGTATAATGAGCCAACCTGGTTCAGGCTCTGCGGTGATGTGGGGTGTCCATGCGTCCTTGCTAGGGAGAATGCGGAGAGCAGAACTTTGGAACTGTCAGATGAAAGGGCTGATCCCTCAGTGGCTCATTAGGAGACACGGGGTGAGGAGAATACCTCCAGAGGTGGAGGTATTCTCAGGAATCTGTAATGCGTCGGGTGCCTGAGGAGAGGCAGGAACGTGGAATGCAACCCAAAGATCACAGCACCCTCTGTGACTCACAACAAGTTTAGCATCGAGTGTTATGGGAGGCTCATGAAATATGAAGCACTGCTGAGAGATGAAGAATGGGGGGCAAAATTGGAATTAAAAAGGAGAATATCGGTCTTGCCCATTCTCCACTGACCACCATCTTCCAACACCCCTCTTACCTCAGTTTGTGGTCTCAGAGCCACAGGCAAAATCCAAAATGAATCCAGCCTTCCTTTTGATGCCGAGATCTGATGGATGGGCCACGTGCTGAACGATCCTAGGTGAGCTTCCTCTTCCACAGAAGCCTATAAATTTTTTATTATTTTACAATTGCCAGCAGCTGGCTTGCTGGAGAGAAAGAAAGAAAATAAAAAGATGGACTGGTGATTTTGGATGAGACCCTGTGTAGAGATGTTGACAGTGGCATAAAAATAAATTGTGTTAATATTGTTCAGTGTCCTAAATACCTGCCGAATATTGTCCTTGGGAAATATAAATGAAGGTGAAGCCCTTTGCTGAATTTTCACCCATTCCTCAAGTCATCAAATTCATGACAAAAAATTACCTTTTTGTTTGCATTATTTGTGCACTGTAAACAGATTTTTTCTTCCTGAAGGTCCCCAAGTATGTTCTGAAGATGATTCATATAAAATTAGCGTTACATTTGTGCATAATTGCGTTTTAAACAGATGACCCACTCTTCAGTAAATATATGGCCTCTTTTTCCATTTTTGATATAGTGTTTAAGGAGATACTCTAGCTGTTGGCTTGTGTATAATGTGTTTTATGGGTTTTGATGCAATTCGTAATTATATAATTCTATTCTGAATAATTTTGATCATTATAATTTTCATAACCTTGTCTTTAAAGAAAGATTATGAGAGTCTTCATATGAAGCCGTGTTAAATACTGACATCTTACAAAAATAATTTTAGGCCTGTTTGCTGGTCTTGGAATATGTCTCTATCCTCCCTGAAAGAATAGTGAAGCCAGTTTTTATTTTGTTGTCTGCTCTTAAATCAGGAATAATCACAAAATCAGACTATTAAAACATGCAGAAATTGTATAACTAATTGGTTGGATGAATTGTCTCAGGATGGAGAAAACATTTATTTTTGACTTTTTGTTGAGATTTGCAGCAGCTTTAAAATCTGCAGACCGTGCCCGGAGAGTCTCTGCCTCTTTTACGACACGGCCATCTGCCCGAAACAGAGACGGATCTGCAGTGGACGGCTGTCGGGCGTGTCTGCAGCACGGCGCTGATTTCACGCTCTGCTCCCGTCATCCTCAAGGTTAACTTCACATGGAATGCTGAAGCTACTGCCCCCCCCCCCCCCCCCCCCCATCACCTTCTGCGATGCAGGCTAAGTGATACCATGTGTTTGCACTGATAAGGCCCAAATCCAGTATCTCTCAGCATTATACCTTTAATTACACTGCTGATAAGGCTGAAGCTCCAGCATACCCCACACTACTTTTCTCAAGTGCTGCTCTGAACTCAGGAGGGTGTGAGTTCCAGCTACCCACTGTGCCTTGCGCCTGTGTAACATCCTGCTGAAACTGCTTACAGACCTGCAATAATTACCCGGGGAACAGAAAGCGAAAAGGCAAAAACATAATCACACATTGTTTATTGTCTTTTGTTCAGTGAAATCTGTCTGGGGAAATGTAAACCAGGTTATTTTTGCCTCTAGGCATAGACACACTGCAGCTGTTTAAGATGTGCTACGAATGCAAGGCTACACTAGTAATGACTCCTGTCAGTCTTTATGGAGAATCCAGAGAGAAAAATATTGGTGGTGCAGGGAAGGGTATTGGGAAATGTGGCTGGATATCGTGGGCTTGATTATTTTGCATGCATTACATATTTTAATTTGGGTAAATATCCCTTGCTTTGTCAACTGCTTGCTGCTCAGGTATTGGTATGACTAACCAATCAGTGCCTGTTCTGATCTTATCCCCTCTCTTATAAACTGCTGATTGTGTATCACTGTCAAATCAAAGGTCAGTCAGATGACCAGAAGGCCAATTCTTGTCCGGTTGCCAAGAGTAGTGATGATTTTGATTAAGCGAATTAAGCCAGTCATGTTCTTTGTAGAACTTGATGACTGTTTGCCTTTTAAAAGTCTCCAAGCTCCCTAACTGTATTAACATTGCACAGATGTCGCTGTGCTGGGAATTTTGTGTAGCTACTCTGTGTTGTTTGTTAGTTTATAAGCTAGTTGGAGTGGATAGCATCAGATGTATTCACCTTGTTCTTTGTTTCACATTAGTGTTTAAAAAAAGGTTCCCAAGAAAGAAACTGGAAATAGTGGCATGGAACATATTTCTAAAGGCTAGCCTATCTACTACTCAAATCTGGACTTAACGTGTGAGGAGTACATGGAAATAACAATCCTGATGTAGGCTATTGTCAGTGCAATTATTTCTCTCCATAACTTTAATGGATGACAGTTAGCATTAGTGTTAATGGTAGTGCTAATGATTGCAGCCATGGTTATCTCGTATTTCTAGTGTTGCTGCTGCTCCTGCTCTCTTCATCTCCTTCCCTTCTCCCTTGTTCTTTCATAGCCCACCTCTGGAGACAAACTGTTCAAGGAGAGATGGAGCGAAAGCCAATTGGCTCACTTTTTTGGAGGACTTAACCAGCGTCCCTGCGGCTAAGCCTGTCTATAAATACAGCTCCCGGGCAAACGTCAGGGTTTGCTTGGGCTCATGCACATTTGAGCGCTTGTGTGTGCATGTGCCCGTATGTCCCTCCATTCCTGCTCTCCCTGGTTTTGGCTGTGCTGCTTAATTGGAAACGTGCTGTGAGCTTTCAGTCTTAGCTTAGCATTTGATCCCTCCTGGCTCCTGGTGCCTTTCTGTTCTGCTCTCCTGCCGTGAGTTCAGGGATGCGGCAGTTGAGATGTTATTAAAAGATTCTGCAAAGAAAGGGGGTTGGGGGCTCCTCTGTTAATTTGTGTGGAAGGTGTGGGGCGGGGGGCATGGCTGATGCTGATGTGAGAGAGTTTGATGCTCTGCAGTGTGTTCTGTGGCAGAATGTGAAATAATTTGTGAGTTTTTACTGAATGAACAATTAAGCCTTGCAGTTCATCTATTTCTGCAGTTAATCAAATTCTTTCCTTGTTAAAAGTGGACTAGTTGGTTCTCAGAGTCCGGGGCAGTCAACACCTGCCTAAACTGGCACTCATTACTGCAGTTCATGGACAGGCATGCATGGCCTGTCTACAGCAGACAGAAAGAAGGGCAAATGCATATAGCCAGCCTGTGATTTGGCAGGAGTCTTCAAAGAAGTCTGCTTGCTGAATAGCTGTAGGCTTGCTGATGTGGGCCTGTCTTGCAGCAAGACCTGCTCATTTCCATTCCTTTTCAAAGAAACAGAGGCTTGATCTTTGGTTTTTGCTCAGAGATGTACAAAGGTGAGCACAGTCTTATTTTGTACTCCCAGACGTATCAAAGCAAGATGGGTAATATTTTGTTTTGAGTGAACCAAAGCTGTAAATCTACAAATTTCCTCCTTCATACATAGTCCCAGGTTTCCAGTGGGACTGTAACCATCTTGACTTCATATAGAGGAATAATGTAGCTTTGTTTCTCTTGAAATGCTGCCAGTTTAAATAAAAATACAGTATTGCTCCAGAGTGACTTCAGAAAATCATGGTTGTTTTATCGCAAGACTTTGGCAGGAGATGGTCGACTGGATATATTGGGTCATGTTTTCTCCCTCTTTTGTGATCATCATGCTTGGCTTGAATGTTGTTGCATTTCTTGCTGATACCTAGTCTTGTTTGTTGAAATACAAGTACTTTTTGTGCACCCAGGGATCTGCCCCATAGTCACTTGTGTTATGTTGCTCTGGTACGGAAAAACGGTGTGAATATCGTGGCTGTTGTAAACAATTTATTGCAGGATAAATTAAGCTTACGAGTTGCGACAGTCTATGACTTGATTTGCAAGTGGAGTGGTGTTCAGACTCAATCCTGGTAATCCACTGTGAATGCTGGTTTTTGTTAAAACCATTATCTTGATCAATTAAGGTGACTAAGCATGTTTTATGTTGTAAAATATCTTTGTACTTTTACTTAAATGAATTAATTAATTAGTTAAAATGTCAGCCTATATTTAAATATTTGAAAAGCATAACCTCTTTCTAAATAAATCATTTGTCATATATTAAATTACAGGACATTAAAAGGTTGCTTTATTTGACTGATAACAAATCTTGGGATATGAATGTGTAAAGTTCATTCTTCCTGGCAGCCATAGCTATTTCTGACATAATGTGACCTTTGAATAAATCATCTGTCAGGAGACATTAAGTGTCTAATTAAGATGTCTTAACAGCTCATGACTATTCAGAGGTTGAAATTATTGTAGGAACTAAAACCAGTGTACACATTGGGTCCCCTGTGGTTGTGTGATCTACAAGCAAGCATATAAATACATGCCATGTCCACTTCTAGTCTGTATATTCACAGAGGAATGGGATTGGGACTTGTAAGCAGGAGGTTGTTTGTTCAAGTCTCAGTTCGGTCATTTGTTTTGAACTCCTGAGACGCTGTCCTGTAAGGCATCAGTAAATATTTAGCAACGGCTCTGGAATAAGCATTCTGTGGTATCATTGTGTGGGCACATTCTGAGGTCTCATAGCTAATTAAGTTGCTGAGGTCACCAAACCAGAAGGCAGGCAAGCCAGCCAATTTGCTAGTTTCTGGCTGGCAGTTGTGGAGTGCCATTTGTGCTCTGTATTTTGTTTGTGCATTTTCTCTAATCCAATACAGTGAAGTTGATTTGCAGAATTATAAAAATAATCTATCAGAGAAAAACATTTGCCTAGTTATGTAATTAAGAGCAATGTGGGGCCAGCCAGCACTCACAGCTCTTGAATGACAGTCCTGCACCAGTTAGTTAGCCAACCACACTGCTTGGTTGCCAGCTAACCCACCTCATCAACACTCAGTGAAATATTTGGCAGGCTTGACTTCTCCTTGGCAGCCTGGAAGTTTGCTGATAGATGGGGCTAGAACGAAAGAGGCTGTTTGCACACCTGTGCCTGTGGAAGAAGAGCCTTTTATTTCAACTGGATTAAAAGCTTCCCTAGCGAAAAGGCAACTACACACCTGAGCTTTATGTACATGTTAATAATTGTCCAAGCCTTTTATTTCATGCCATTTGGCTGTTTTGTTTCAATAACACCATGCCTCCCAAGCTCAGAAAAAATAGACTTGTTATATGAGTTGAGTATATATATAAGTTTTGTGAAGCCAAAGTCAGTAAGATTTTAAACGCTGGCATAAGGTTATTCTGTCTTCCTGCTCAAAGGTCTCCTTGAGATGTGCGCGTCGGGCATCATGGTCTAAAGGGGCAGATGAAGCAGCTGGTGCGGGCCCAGTTTAGCTCCGGGTGAAGCCCCCTGTATGCAGAGGTCAAAGCCAGAGAGGGCTGATGTCTGTGCAGGGAATACCACACTCATACCTAAAACTTTGTAGTCTAAACACAGCGGAGACGTCCTGCTGCTTTTCACAGTCCCTGCCGAAGGGAGATCAAAGCTGGGGAGCTGTTATTTTAACAAGGTGACCACTCGGCCTCTAATTTAAGGGCGAGTTACAGGAACAGTTTTATCATAGTTCAGAGGTCACTGGCTGGGAGACACGCTAATTGACCACACAAATCCATGTCTGGGGCTTTATTATTTTAACCATGTTTTCATAGTTCAGCTCTAAATTCACAGAACAAAAGCTTGAATGTGCTGGTCTTACTTGTTTTGGGAATTCAGAGCTGAATAACATAATATCTGCATAACTTTAATCTTCTATAGTAATAGCTGTGAGAATGTCTGGAATAGTTTATGCTTTTTGGATCAGGATTAAGACTATTGGATTATCTAAATTTTCTATGAAGACAGAAGGATTTCCAGGATTTATGACTTAGATCAGTATTCAAATATTTGTTGATTAATAAAAATGAAAGAATAATTTTTCTCTCAGCAGTACTCATGAAGGAGAGCCTTTCTTGTAATTGAATGTATTCAAAAATAAATAATAATCAAATTAGGGCTCCGTGTAGACTCAGTTTGTAAAATTTCTTGCTTTCAGCATGGGCTGGGCCCTATCGTTGCAGATTCAAGCCTCAATGTCAATTACAAACTATCCCCAGGTGTCCACTCCGGCTGATCACAGCTATGCTTGTCGCACCAGGGAAGGTTGATTTTATGTTGGCCAGTTTTCCTTGGGCTACTGCTGCTTTTGCTCTAAACGGCAACATGCCAGGCATCCTCAGCTTACTAGCTTACTGCTTTGTTGTCAATGAGAAATATACCTGGAGAGAGCTTCCTGGTGCTAGCTCTCCTGTAGCGTTATGCGGTCTGTGTGAAGTAGTCAGTGACAAGTGTGTCAGAGGGGTTCTTGTGCTTAAGCTGCAGGGGCTCTTTGTTGGTGGGGAAGTAGAGGTGTAATAGATGGCAACAAAAATGAATTGAAGAGAGCCTACAAACTCTAAAATAAGAATTTGTATGAATGTGCCTGCCTAAAGTTTTGTGTGAAGGGCAATCTCTTTAACTCATTGTAAAAAAAAAAAAAAACAAAAAAAAAAAAAAACTGTAGTATCATGCAGTGCTCAGGTGCAATTATATGAAATATTAGTTGTTGGAATATTAGAATAACGAATCATTTGACATGCATGTCCCTAGCTCACACACATGCACATGCAGGCACACACACTCACACTTAGCCACACTCTTTCACACGCACACACGCACCTTATTGCACACAAGCCTTTCTGTTTATACGGACACTGTTTGTGGATGTAGATAAACTCTGCTTTTCAGCTCTGATCCTGGATCAGTTTGGACCTTCAGGGTATAAGGGCATGGGTTTAAGATTAGCGGTGAGTGAGCTCATCTTGGAATGATTGTTGTGAGTAAAAAGCCTCATAAGCATGTGGGGAGAAAGATTTGCTGCCTTAATGACTCGAGGGTGTAAAAACAGGGATCACGTGGAGTATTAATGTTCAGCAGAATTTGCATTGTCAAGATCAGTTTCAGTGTACTGAAACTTACTGCTTGTGTCAGTTATTCATGCAAACTGATATTTTGGCAAATCTGTGCGAAACCTGTACAAACAAACAAACACACGCACACACACACACACACACTCAAATGCAAAACAGCAATGATCATTACACAAACAGCTTTAGTTGGTATCCATTTTTGGATATTTAATATTTGAAATTATGCAATTTTCCTTGATCAACGCTTGCTTAGAAAATAAGGTTTAGTTTCTCCACTTGTGAGCCTTTATAGAGACAGTTGTTTAAGCATCTAGTTAATATTCCTCTGAACACTGTGTATAAACTGTGACCTTCATGCTTCACATGTATGCCAAATTGCTTGTCGTTTCCTTGTGCGTACTGGAGTGCTGTTTTTTTAATCACAATCTCAGGTAATGTAATGTGTTTGTTTATATGACTGTCTTGGAAATGGCAGCGAACCGTGCAGCTTTCAACTCAAGCAGTGTATTCAGGCTATAAATGTGTCCCCCCTCTGAACCTAAAATGCACCATACTCTGCTCTGTCTCTCTTAGTGCACGCCCCGCAGCGCATGCACGCTTGCACACACGCACAGCTTGTGTTTATATTCAGAAGTTGCTTGCAATCACATAAACAGGATCAAAAATTACTGAACTGTGTTAACCAGTTCATTTGATCCACTACAAGCATCCGGCTTGACTGATTTCATGAATAATTCTTGGAGGATTAGGCTATAATTTGCCTGTAATTTTATGGGTGTTTTCCCATTTTCAAGGCTATTATTTGTATATTGCCCCTCAAAAGTATGGCCTTTGAAAAAGCGGACTACAAACTATTCAATGTCTGCCCAGTAGGGAACATTTTGAATATCAGAGAATGACAATTCCACATGTGTAGCACAGTCGTTAAGGAATTGCAATCCTCAGCTTCAGGCATTATGCCATGGTGGTGGCATTGCTGATATATTGAGCTACCTCATGGATGACATTTAGCAAGTGATGTTGGTCACTGTTTGTAAGTGTGAGAATATGGATTTATTTTCCATACAGGTGATGTGATGTTTTAGTAGCTGGCTCTGTTTTGTTGCTGTATACGTGCTGTAATAGACACAGTCATTGACATTACCTAGCCTATATTTATATGTGATATGTACTGCTGTTGTTTAATCCTTGAAAAGCCTGAATGGCCTTAGAATTATTAAAAAATATAGAAAAATACTGAAGAAATTCACTTGCTGGTCTTTAAACTTGTTTGGCTCAGATGTTTGGCTCTTGTTTAGTCATTATTCTTGCATAGTGTGCCCTACATTTGTGTGCCAAATAAAAAGATATCTTGCCAAGGCTGATCTGATGACTGCAAGCAATAACATATTCTTGCACTAATGAACCCTTCTTCCTGTAAGATTGCATTTATTGTAAGAGGTCAGTTAAAATCATGAGCTGTAGCCAACATGGCAGAGGAATAGGGTTAGTGGATGGAATCGGATCGTTGGAAGACTGCCCTATGCACTGCCTGAAAGCCAGTGCCAATGGAATTCCCAGAGGTGCTAAATCAGTGGTCATTAAACACAAGATACATGGAATATACCCATAGTATGACTTAAAAAAGCAAATAAAAATGTTTGTAACCTGGTTTAAGTTGATTAAATTAATCATTACATTAATCATCATCAGTGTGACTCAGTGTTGTCAGTAAGATACTCTCCTACTGATTGCTTTGGTTGAATATTTTGTTGCAGAATTGACAATAGACAGTATACCTTTATTTAATGGATTCAAATATTACATTCTGTGTCATTTCTCCATCATAAAAGTGATATCTAGTCATTTTCGTCAAACCCATTCACTTTATTTTGGGTTTGGGGTTTTTCCCACGCCTCCCACAAACTTTCTTGACCTTGACCTTATGGGCGGTTTCTCTGTGGCCTGGTATTGAGAGATGAATTAAGTTGTTAAGACAGCTTTGTGCAGAAAAACAGAACCACAATAATCCCAGAGAACAGTATGTGTGATATGTGTCTCCTGCCAAAATTAGTCAACTGAATATAGGTAATTAGCCTAAATATTACACAAAAATGTGAAATATTTTCACTTGTAAGCAAACAATAGTTTTTTCTTAGAGTTAATACTATAAGCATGTTTTTTTTGGGTGGTGTGGAAGGAATTCCCCTCCTTTTCTTACAAAAAATTGCTGATATGGAACCAGACTGAGATTTTCTGTTTGCCACCTCCTCAGTCTATTGCACGGTCTACTAACTTCCTTGTCTCTGGTTTACCGATTAATTTTCTGCAAAACACACCACTTCTTTCAGGCTTCCTTTCCTGCCTTCAAATGGTCCTACATTGCCTCTTCTAAAAATGCCTGTTGGGAATTGGGTCCCTCCGTTCTCTAAATTTCTACCCTCTCTTCTTAAAGCCTCATTCTCCTGGGGCCCTAAAGGGGATACTCATCAGATACCTTGCATTCCCCTTTCGGGCATTCCTTCATTGTCCCTTTCCAGTCAGGATCTGGTTCCTCTCCCTCAACAGGCTGCTACTGTGTCTGAATCAGTTCTTTAGGTTCTTTCAGCTGGTATTTTCCTAAATTTTATTTTATTTTTGCTGCTTGTAATTCCAGGCGTCTCCCATGGAATTGGTGTAATGCTTGCGCATTTTTAAAGGAAAGTTGTGCCACACACAGGCTAGTCGATTACAGGCTATTTCATGCAAGCTTATGCAGTTCAAATAACGGCCGTGAGTGTCGGGGCAAAAAGTCATGGACGATTAGGAGAACTCCTGGATCTTGCTCTTAGTCTGAAATAACTGATATGACCTAGCTTATTGCCTAAGGACGTAATCTTCTTATTTTAGAGACTATTAAATGGGAGACATGCAGCTATTCATGAATATTCATTGGGAGACCAGAATTGCAAATTTATTTTTAAATGGCAATTTGCTTTGTGTTAGCACACACAATCTGTGTCATTACTCTTCCCCCCTCTGGTGTACCCCAAGGCTCTTTTTTGGGTCAACTGCTGCTTGCTTCGGGCAGGGTCTCAGTGTTCCCTATTAGCCTCCCATAACTCGTTTCATTTTCTGGAGATGGTGCAGTTATTTCTCCATTTTGTTAAATAAATTTGATCTCTGATATCCTCCCACACCTTCATTAGCCTACCTTCTGTTGAAAGTGATCACGGGAGTATATCACTTCCCTCTGTCTTGTAATAAATTTTCTTACTGCATTTCCATATTCCTAGCAAATTATGAAGCAGATTCTTTTGCAAACGTATGTTATTCTCTTCCTGGCCTTGGTTTTCCCTGTCTTTTTTCGTCAATTCAGGTTGGCATTGTTCTCCTTGCTTCTTTGTTTCTATGAAATTCTTGATTCATGTTGCTTGTATTCAAGGCCATTGTTCATGCTTCACCCCATGTCAAAGGCATACTATGCAGTATTTTTTAGCCTTGCTGTGGTCCTGTGTTTATAATCAGACCGAACGAGTCACTGACGTGCACATTCACTACCAGTAAATTTAATCTTTATTACATTCTCTGTCTAGACTCCATTATTTCATAATATTTTTCATCTTAAGCTGCCAATCTCATGGCCATTGTTTTCTTTCTATTCCTTAATGCTGTTTGTGTCTTCACAACACACCATTTTATTCACAGATGATCTTTCTTCATTAATGTGTAATGTGTGAAATGTTCTCATTTGTTCTGCTGCAAACAAATCACTTGATGAACAAAAATAAAACCCCATTTTAACAGATGTTAACAGGTTTGGTCAAGGAGGGGTTTTCTGCACTTCTCAATTAAATGGGGTGTTCTGTCTCTGTGGTATGCATACATCGTGTGGTAAGCTGCCATCTCAAAAGACATTATTAAAACCCTCGTTCTGAAACCTCTTCTCAGATACCCCCAGCCTGATACTGGTATTTGTTGTGTTGCATCTCAAGCATACCTCATGCCGCGAATGAAGGGCTTGATTAGTTGTAATAGGTGTGCTTAAGGTGGAACACATCAAATACCTGGATCCGACTGGAGGTACCTGAGGAGAGGTCTGAGAACCGCTGATTTAATAGATAAACAGAGAAAACAACTTGCTCTTCTAAGGATTTGTTTGCACAGTGCAATACATTTAATTTCAGCATATTTCAGGAAATGATTTCAAATTATGATGCTAAAAGCAGTGTGATGGAGTGCATTCTGAATCCTCCAACATCACTCATTGATAGGACAAAATATGGACTTGTAGTATGGTTAAGGACTTCAATGACACTATATAAATCTGTTCACTAAACAAATATAATGTATTTAAGATTTTTATTACTGATTTGGGAGCTCCATTTACTCTGCTTAATTGCTGATTTGGCAAAAGCAATGAACCACCTTCGTCATTGTATGAAATCTGGCATCAAAGAGCCAGCTTGGTGCCAGAAATATTTTGACTGTATTTGTGGGAGTTTTTGTGCGAGTTTTTGTGCGAGTAACCTAGCTAAGGTGTAACATTAAAATAATAATGCTTTCTGTCAATTGAATGAAATATGCTGTGCTACATTAACATGTAAATTAAGAAAATCAAATACAAATCTATAAACAGATTTATACAAATAGATGAACAGAATTTTCCTTGGCTATCATACCTTTTATTCAGTCTAAACTTTGGAAAAAAAAAAGAAAAGAAAAAAAAGAATAAAACTAAAAAGTAAATCAAGCTGTTGGCACTGTTGTTCAGTGATAACTGCCAAATCAGCATGGCAAGTAAAAAGTCTGTCTGTAATCGGTTTTATTTAGGAAAGGCATGTTTGGAGTTGTCAGAGATGAACAGCCACAGAAATCTGTGACATCGACAGGACAATGAAAAGTTACTTTTTAGTGGTTGTGTTAACTCAGAATTATGTGTTTTTTATGCAGAAAAGAAAGGCAAAATGCAGGAGGAAAAGACTTGACTCAGGCTTGAACCACAGCTGAATAATTAGGCCTACTCCTGTTTCTTTGAACGAGTCTTCTTTTAGTGTCGAGTTGAAGTATGAATTTAAACCTGCACTCAGTTTTAAGTTCCTTTTTTACTTACTATGTAGCAAGCTAGCTAGTGCTGTATCTTTGTAGACCACTTGCATTTTACCGGAAACAATTATACATATAAGTATAAATTTTTATCTGATAAACCGTGCTTCCATTGTTAATCTGATGTTAGCTATTTGGGATTATATAATTGAGCTTGATATTGCCTAAAATATGTTACCATTAGTTACATTAAAACTACCACTCTTCAGACCTACGTTTGTGTGAATAAGGAAAACCTGCTTAACCCAGATAATTGAACCTGACAATGTTGTGGGTTACTTGTGTGCAAGGGGCTTTAATGGAAAGGATCTGACGGTGAGGCGGAGCTCTGAATAAAAGCTTGCCATGTGATTCTTCCATCATAATTGGGTTTTTGATTAGCAGATTCTGTTCTCAACTGAAAATCTCTCACAGTGGAGTCAAATGACACTTCTAGATGGATTTGTGTACATCTATTTATAATAGAAGTTTTAACACATTTCCAAATGTCATGTGACAGATGAGGGAGAGATTTTGATCTGTTTGCTTGAGGCGGATGTTAGAGATTATCCTGATTGTGTATTTGCATTCTGTGGTCTCTGCACAGATAGGTTGTATGTCCTCTGCAGCACATCACGTTACGTGTGTTTGGCCATGGTGTGAAGATTCAGCAACACTGCAGGCGTTTATGATTTAGCTCAAAATAAACCACAGCCAATAGCAGACATTTATGAGGTTTGTTAAACTGCTAAGTTAATTTTTGAAAAAAAATGTACTTAGCAGATGGGAAATCTGGAGTGAATTATGGTTCTTGCTACACAGGATTCATAACTTTGTTGCTGCTATTTTCAACCCGTGAAAGAAAAATTTTCTCCTTTGCTGACTTTGTATTACATCTCAGCAGTTATTGACATGTCTTCAATTTTGTCTTATTTACAAAGACTACAGATGTAGGTGCAAGTCATCCCATTACCAGTGGATCCCTTAACAAAGATTGGACAGAAGGTTATCTGATCAGCGTAAATGCCAAGGTATCTTAGCCACTGACATTTCAGTAACAGTAACGGCAGACTGAGTTACTCTACCCCCTGAGCTCGACAGTGGTAAAGGAGTGCAGTGAGCCAGCCTGGTTCCTGCTCTGCAGTGGAAAAGTGGTGTAATTAGGGCTGCACAATATATCTAATCACATTTACTTTAATATCATGAGAATAATCGTCGCTATGTGGTGCACCAGCTAGGCTATTTCATCTAAAAAAGACGAAATATGGCTGTTTAAAAAAATAAAAATAATGTGCCATCCAGATGTTCCAAATGGCCAATAATGCATTGGGGGGATTAAAATAGTAGCCTAACATTAAGCAAGAAAGATGATCTCCAATGAATTTTTACATTTTTGCAGAGCAACAATCTTTCCTGTTCAGTTTCCATATTTGTCTACAATGCAATGTTATTACAACTGTTATTGCAGGTTGATTGTTGCTATGCGACTACCTCAAATGATACTCTAAATATAGGCTAGTTGCAAGTACTGTTGTTCCTTCCTGTTCGTGAACAGGCTTATACTGGCAAGTATAGTTGGGTACTGTGGTTGTCGGGCCTAAAGATGTAATGGGAATGTATCTTTAGTGTACTGGAAGAGTGGGATTTATGTGGAGCTGCAAGTATGGAAGTAGCAATTAGTATGTTGAATGAAATGGTTGGTGTTAAAGTGTTAAAGCGTGGTTGGTGTAGTGAATGCTTAGCAATTTATAAAGAGTGCTGCTGAATGGGTGGAAGGGAGACTGTGATGGGCAGGAGAGTTTGTGCGTGTGTATGTGTGTGTGTGTGAGCATGTGTGGTGTGTGTTGAATGTTGTGTGTGTGTCTATGTGTGTGTGTTGTCTGTATGTGTGCACGTGTTTCAGTGTGATAGGGCGTGAGAACACTGCAGTTGTTTGACTGGGAGCATGCCCAGACTGCCAATGGACTTTCAGAGAGCATGTAAACAGCCAGGCATCCAGGAGCAGAACAGTCTCTTATGGCCTGTCTTCATGTCTTTCACAGCCTCTTTTCAGCTGCTCCTGAAAGGAGAATTCTCTGTTCTCCACTCTGAATGAACCAGGGCTGCTCCAGTGAAAAATAAAGTTTTAAAAATCTTTCAATTTTATTTGCCCTTTTGTCAACAGAGCAGCTTATATTCTATTGCACCAATTGGAAAATAAATGTAATATGCCTGAAAATGGCTACCACTTCAGACAACAGAAGTGTGATAAGTGCTCAATATTGGAAAGCTTGATTAAAACCTTCCAGGGCTTTTTTGTGTCCTAATGGTTAATGATAGACAACCTTATGTGGCAACCTTAGTGACCTTTTCGAAACTTTTGTGTCAGTACTAACCCGTGAGTTTTCAGTAATGTGTCAGAATCAACCGTAATACATTTTCTTACCATTTTCAATAATCATAATATGTGTACAAGCCTAAATGAGAGATTCCATCGGTCACTGACCCCCAGGTCTGAACGATCAAAGGAGTTTTCCATTCTACCAGTTTCAGTCTCCTCCCCCAACTCCCCTTTCCGTCTGTCTCATTTTGTTACTCCTTCAGCTGAACTGAATGCTCGCCAGGAGCCAAGGAAGCTATTCAGTGCTACAGACCCCGCAAAGTCAGCCAAGCCACATGAGCTGATGTTGAGTGTAATGGGTTGATTAGTTTATGAAAGGAAAAGAATATGTTTTTTATTGCGGATGACTCTTTAATCATGTTAAGTAGTGGGCGGCAGATCTCGTTTTCATCAGGGAAGAGGTGACCATCAGACCAGATCAGTCTTTCCAGTAACCCCACACAACTCCACCCCCCAAACCCTCAGATTTATGGAAGGTGAGAGAGGGGGTCAGTGTGTGACATCCTGCACAATTAAGGAAGCTC